>NC_091194.1:13386899-13536899 GCF_040958095.1 Procambarus clarkii
TCGCTGTTGGCATTTAGGCACATTCCTATGTTCGTTTCCTTAGTGTAGACTGCAGTGTGGAAACCTCCGCTCTTTTCCATGACTGTTACATCTAGAAAGGGCAGCTTCCCATCCTTTTCCATCTCGTAAGTGAAACGCAGCACGGAACTCTGCTCAAATGCCTCCTTCAGCTCCTGCAGATGTCTGACATCAGGTACCTGTGTAAAAATGTCGTCAACATACCTGCAGTATATGGCCGGTTTCAAGTTCATGTCGACTAAGACTTTTTGCTCGATGGTACCCATGTAGAAGTTTGCAAACAGGACACCTAGGGGAGAACCCATGGCGACCCCATCTACTTGCTTATACATGTGCCCATCCGGGCTCAAGAAGGGTGCCTCTTTAGTACAAGCTTGGAGTAGTTTCCTCAGAATATTTTCTGGTATGTCAAGAGGAGAACAGGCTGGACCACGATACACTCTGTCGGCTATCATCCCGATTGTCTCGTCCACAGGTACGTTGGTAAACAGCGATTCTACGTCCAACGAGGCTCTTATCCCTGTGGCCCGTGTGCCCCGCAGTAAGTCAACAAATTCCTTTGGAGACTTCAGGCTGAAGGCGCAGGGAACATAAGGAGTCAGCAGGCCGTTGAGTCGCTTCGCCAGTCTGTACGTGGGTGTGGGTATCTGGCTAATGATTGGCCGAAATGGGTTTCCAGGCTTGTGTGTCTTGACATTTCAATACGCATATCCAGGTTTATATTCCCCAATGATCTTTGGCAGGTGGAGTCCGGATTTCTTGGCGTTCACAGTTTCGATCAGTCTGTTGACCTTTGCTTTTAATTCGGCTGTAGTGTCCTTCGTTACCCTTTGGAACTTAGTTTGGTCAGAGAGTATGATGTTCATTTTCGCCAGATATTCGTCTTTTTTAAGAATGACATATATTGGCGACTTGTCACCTCTCCTGACAACTATCTCCTTGTTCTCACGAAGGCTTTTAGCTGCCGCTGTGAGCTCGGGGGACAGTATGGTGCTTCTGTAATTGCCTCGATTCTTTCCTCCTTCTGCAATAAGTTCTGCTTGTAAGGTATCTTTGGTAGTGACCTTCTTTTGTGTCTCGAGGTCGAATATGTCGTCCAACAGAATTTCCAACTCTACTTTCCGGGCCATCTCACTCGGTCTGGACATAACATGACAGTTTATGCCCAGATTTAGGAGAGTGACTTGGTCCTCAGTGAGGTTACAGTGAGGTTAATTCCTATATATATATATATATATATATATATATATATATATATATATATATATATATATATATATATATATATATATATATATATATATATATATATATATATATATATATATGTCGTACCTAATAGCTAGAATGCACTTCTCAGCCTACTATGCAAAGCCCGATTTGCCTAATAAGCCAAGTTTTCATGAATTAACTGTTTTTCGACTACCTAACCTACCTAACCTAACCTAACCTAACTTTTTCGGCTACCTAAACTAACCTAACATATAAAGATAGGTTAGGTTAGGTTAGGTAGGGTTGGTTAGGTTCGGTCATATATCTACGTTAATTTTATCTCCAATAAAAAAAAATTGACCTCATACATAATGAAATGGTTAGCTTTATCATTTCATAAGAAAAAAATAGAGGAAATTTATTATTTCAGGAAAACTTGGCTTATTAGGCAAATCGGGCCTTGCATAGTAGGCCGAGAAGTGCATTCTGGCTACTAGGTACGACATATATATATATATATATATATATATATATATATATATATATATATATATATATATATATATATATATATATATATATTCTATATATATATATATATATATATAATATATATATGGTTATATATAACCATGATGGCTATCTGAATCATCAAACCAACAGCACTCTGATGGTAATCTTGGGCATAGCTTTTCATCAAATCATCTCATTTTTATGGGTAAAATTTTCACCCCATATCGATAGGATCATATCGATAGGATCACCTCATTTATGAGTTGTTTAAGGCACCGTGTATCCCCATCGCCAATTTCAAATTAGGGATCATTTCACGAGAGATTAGCCTTTGTTTATTTAGTACTTTAGTGAGCATCAATATGGTATGGATTCATAATATTCCAACTTTGTTTATTACAGTGATATTTATTTCTACAATTGTAATATTATTGTTAGTAAAAATATTGATATTTTTCTTGGAGATAATACCACAAATATTTATATATATTTTTATTGCTTAAAACAAGAAAATAGACCCAAACAACCATATATAATATTATTTATAATAATAATAATAATAATAATAATAATAATTAAGAAAGCAAAAGTTATCTGGTCTACACCAAAAACTACAATAATATGATGTGTGTGTTTGTCAACAAAATAATCAGTTAAACATCAGTAAGGATTAAATAATCTTTTTTACTGAAAATGGCTCAACAGTTTTCTTTCAACGTGCTTAAAAACTTGCAGTTTGAGGCTCAACAAAACCGTGCGTTTGTCTGTGAAGTTTAGGGAAACTTTCCTGAACTTCACACGATGACGTCACAAGAGTGTGACGTATCTACAAGATTATATTGAAGTGCGTGTGTCGGGGGAGTCCAGGGTTGAGAGTTTGATCCCATTGTACAGCTGCTCATCATAGTCCGGTCAGTAGTGCGTGTGTCCGGGAAGGTCAGGCGTGAGAGTTCGATCCCATAGAGAGTCTCCAATAATTTTCTCATTACTAATCTTCCTCCTCCTCCAGGATTCCTTCCTCTTCATCTCACGCTTCCTCTCCGTTCTCGTTTTACCCAACGATAATGACACCGGGCGGATTTTCTGAAAACACAAATAAAATATTTTAAATATTCGAAACTATATATTTTTGGTCATATTCAACAATATTTGATGTCATTGTTACTTGATCTCTTGTGAAAAAATATTCAATACAAAAACGGGCTGCTTAATTGTCCGGTTACTTAATTATTCAACATCTTAGGCTTATGACCAATAGCCTAGGATATGCTCAGACAGTTATCTTCAGTAGGATACCTGTGATTACTGTTGGATACCTGAGAGTAATGAAGGTTACCTGTGCTAATTAAGGATACCTTAAATTAATGTCACATACCTGTGAGTAATGAAGGATACTTGTGAGTAATTGAGGATTCTGGTTATTAATGTAGGATACGTGTGACTAATGTTGGAAACCTGTGACTAATGCTGGTAATAAAATAATCTCTATCTACCGGGTATAGCTGTTCCCCATCTTGAGGGCACATGACGCAACCAATGGGGGTATGAGACTCGATCTATGAACAATTACAAAAAAGTAGTTACATTACAATTAAGTATCACCCTCAGTAACTGTACCGCGACCAATAATCACTAGATGTAGCTAGCGCGTGTATTTTGAGTTCCCGTTTTTCTATATATAAAAATGATAAAATTCCAATGAAAGAGGTGGTTGATTAACCGTGGCTATTGACATCTATTGAAGTCATACAGGTACCTAACAGGACTAATGATGATAATGATGATTTGGGCAGTCTAGCGACGGAGGTATGGAGAAATATAGGGTAATCCAAATAATAGTCTGTAATCCTAAATAAGTTAAGAATAACTGTTCAGTACGATATACTCACTGGGCGGAGGAAGGCAGCAGATGCATAAAGGGGAGCAAGGAATATCTAGTTCATAAGCTTTATTGCCACATGAATTTTGTCTGCAATTTCCGTTAAAATATTGGCACACTTTGCGACACGCTGTAAGGAAAATGTGGTTGTTAAGCGACGTCTTCACTTGATGGAGATTTTAGGCAATGATTGATTAGTGAGGCTGCGAGTGTTTTGTTGGTGAGGAAGGGAGTACTTTGTTGGTGAGGTAGAGAGTGCTTGGGTGGTGAGCTGGGGATGCTTAGTTGGTGAGGTTGAAAGTGCTTGGCTGTTGAGGTTGGGAGAGCTTGATGGGGTAGGTTGGGAGTGCTTGGTTGGTGAGGTAGGGAGTGCTTTCTCGGTGTGAAAAGGAGTGCATGGTTGGTGAGGAAGGGAGTGCTTTGTTGATAAGGTTGGGATTGCTTGGTTGGTGAGGTAGGGAGGGCTTCTTTGGTAAGAAAGAGAATGCTTCTTTTGTATGATACTCATTGAAAAAAATATTTTTTAGCAGCGAATGAAATCAGAGTTCTAATCACTCCCAGATGCTTGTCTTAGCTCACTCAACCATGATAGGGGAAAAGGTATTGAACCTGTACTTCTACTGAGTCCACTGGGGAAGTCTGGAGGCCCCAACTGGTTCCACATCCAGATTTTTGCACGAAGAGCTCTCCTTCACTCTGACCTGTGGTTAATATAATTCTTCACCATATGCACCTCCTTCAGGACACAGAAATCCCAATGGTCACTAGAACGCTCGTTCGAAGCCCTGCATTGTCCCAAAAGTTTTTCTCAATGATAGATTACGCGATTGGGATATCTTGTGTTCTGATGGAGGGAGCATATAGGCGAGAGCACCATTATCAACAGACCGGAGAGTAGACGGGCAATTCATAAAAAAAATTTGGCTGTGAAACTAGTTGGGACTTCCAGACTTCCCCAAATGAACTCAATAGAATTCCAGATACATTATATTTTGTCCTATCGTGGCTGAGTGGGCTAAAAGAAGCGTCTGGAAGTCATTAGAACGCTGGTTCAAATTCATGCTTTGCTCCAAATGACTTTCTCGTTGATATCACACCATTGTGACTATTTGTGGCAACCATTGTGTTAGTTTGATTATCATGAGTGTAACTCTTCAAAGCTCTAAATCTCTTTCATGTAAGAAATATTTGTATCACCATTCACTTTTGAATTAACATGACTTATCTACCGGTCTCAAGCTTGTATTACATCTGGTTTATGACTTACAGTCTTATCTCAAGCATGTATTAACACAGCAGATATATGACTTGCACGACTGTCGCAAGCTTATATTAATGCAGCAGGTCCTGTCTCAAGCATGTATTATCAGAGTAGGTTTATGACTTACAGGCCTGTCTCAAGCTTGTATTAACACAGCACTTGCAGCCGTTGCCAGCACAGCCGTCAGCTACCTCCGACTCCGTTGCCTCATTACATGTTGGCTTGCAGGTTCCGTCAGCGTTTTGACAGGAGGTCCGTGGGGAACACCCGGTTCCGTTTCTCAAGTTCACAGCCAATTCGTCTAGAAAAATTGAGTCTATTAAATACGTCGATAGTCTGAGGGTAGACACATGAGCACAACTCTTATGTAAGCACATAAGAGTTGTATAAAAACAACTCTATCGACTCACTCGGTATTTTTTTATCGGGTATCTTTTTATGACCATTTTTTGTCCAAGTTGGCCACATTGGTCAGGTTGGATATATTGGTCAGTTTGGCAGTAATTTAATTATTTGTGTATTTCACATTTTTATGACTTCTTCAGTAAAAATCTGCGACCTACAATACCCATTATTTCTGTTCACAAAACATAGATTAAATAACTCAGTTTTGTTAAGGAAATATCATGTGTTGTGTCTATGGAACACTGCCACAATACAGAGTCTTATGTTGTGTCTATGGAACAGTATCACAGTCCAGAGTCTTATGTAGTACTCACCTATTTGTGCCTGCAGGATCGAGCATTGACTCTTGAATCCCGCCTTTCTAGCCTTTGGTTGTTTACAGCAATGACTCCGGTCCTATTTTCCTATCATATCTAATTTGAAAATTATAAATAGAATTTGCTTCCACAACCTCCTCCTTAAGTGCATCCTATTTTTCCATTACCCTCACGCAAAAAGAAAACTTCCTAACATATCTGTGACTCTTCTGAGTTTCCAGTTTCCACCTCATGTCCCCTCGTTCTGCCAGTATTTCTTGTGAACATTTCGTCTATTTCCACTCTGTCAATTCCCCTGAGTATTTTATACGTTCTAATTATATCCCCCCCCTCTACCTTCTTTTTTCTAGTGTCGTAAAGTTTAGTTCCTTTAAGCGTTCTTCATATCCCATCCTTCGTAACTCTGGAACGAGCCTCGTCGCAAACTTCTGAACCTTCTCCAGTTTTCTTATGTGTTTCTTCAGGTAGGCGGCTCCATGATGATGCAGCATACTCTAAGACTGGTCTCACGGAGGCAGTGTAAAGCGCCCTAAATGCCTCCTTACCTAGGTTTAAATTTATTATATATAAAACTTAAATATTATGAATGTATTCACAACAACGCTACCACTCCCCATCACGCAGCCCGTTCGTCAGAAACATTCCCAACGTCAATAAACTGTTGTACTAAATTGCATGAACCTAACCTACTCGAAGACCCACGAACATCAACTTCAATGGGATATCACGTCAAGTTGCTATCATTTTTAGTACATTAGTTTTTGGCCTTAGGGGAAAGTATATGTCAAAATGCGAAGCACTCCTCATGAGAACGTGTCGCGTCATAACATACAGGGAATGATAGACACACAGGGAATGATAGATAGAGGGGAATGATAGACATGCAGGGAATGATAGACACACAACAAATGATAGACATGCTGCTATATATAATGAGCTATTTTTATTCATTTGACATTTCTATATTTGTGTCATAAGACCAGGCAGTTTTCACTATAATATTTATAAGTGCTTGGAAAATATTGTGGAAATATTTTCCACAATATTTTCTCCAAAAGCCAATTGTGGAAAGACACTATTCATGTCCTATAGTTTATTCACCTTCTGCTGTTTCTTCGATATTCTCGCCTTCTTGTTCATTGCCAGTTCCCTCGTGCATGTTACGGACTGTAAAGAAATACGAACAACAATAAGATTTATTTATACGAAACTGTATCTTATAATTTATGAACTGTGTCGAGAAAACTGAATCCATCACATTGAGGTTAAAAGTATGTTTTTTTTTAACAGCACGTTATTAGTATTTAAATATTTAGCATTTTTATTTAGCACTCACATGTTTTTTTTAATGTTTTTCATAGCTCTTTTAGAGTAATAAGGTTAAAAATCAACTTACATTTTTATTAATTCCATTTTAATCAATCATCCTAAACTAGCTTTTTATATCTGTCGCTATAGTTGCCTATTGTATTTTTATTCCATTTACTTGAAATAGGAAATGGGAAGGGAAATGGAGGAGGGGAGGAAAGAGGGGGGGTAGGGAATAGTGAGGAGAAGACGGTAAGACAATTAAGACGTCTAGGGAGAGACAGTCTATTCCTGATGTTCCTAGGTACCCTTCATTGTGAATATAAGAACATAAGAAGAACATATGAAGAACATAAGAATGAAGGTAACTGCAGCGGGCCTATTGGGCCATACGAGGTACTAATCTTTCCATTTAACAAATCCGTTATACATCTACTCATCTATCTTTCCATCTATCCATCCATCAATATATTTTATCTATCTATCTGTGTCCCTCTATAAGAAAAAGGAATTAAATTTGAAAAGTTACTCCATTGCTTTGTGTTGTGGGTTGTTGAAGCCAACTAGGGCATGATGTGGCGGTCAGAAGAGGAAGAGGCAATATTGAAGTTATGTGTTTATGGTAGTACGGCTGAAGTTTGAATATCAGAGTTATTTTTTTCGAAATTAGTGAATAATAATGCATATTATTATTATAAACAAAAATAAACATTTGGGAATTTTGATTTAAAATAAAATAGTTACCGATTTGCTTTGTTTATGTCTGTTAAGGTGTCTTATCTATATGTCTTCCTGTGGCGGGGCTGTAGGAGGAGTAGTGGCTCTGTTGAATTTACGCGTTTAGTCGTTACGGCCGAAATATGAATAACAGAAATAGTCTACTAATTTTCCCGGCATCAATGAATAATGTTGCATATTATTGTTATTATTATTATAAGTAAAAAAATCACTGATTTGATTTTTTGTTGTGCTTTCAAAATATTTACAGGGTTAGCCGGCAGCCAGTGATGAAAACCGTGGTGGGGGTGTGAATGTGGACCTGGCACGCTGCTTCATTTTGAATTATGGCGAACTCGGTTAACCTATGTTCATCCCAGACCCCACACCATCATAACTGACAATTTAGGTGAAGCTAGGCGTCTGCCTCCAATTTTGAACAGATAGAGAGAGAGAGAGAGAGAGAGAGAGAGAGAGAGAGAGAGAGAGAGAGAGAGAGAGAGAGAGAGAGAGAGAGAGAGAGAGAGAGAGAGAGAGAGAGAGAGAGAGAGAGAGAGAGAGAGAGAGAGAGAGAGAGAGACAGACAGACAGACAGACAGACAGACAGACAGACAGACAGACAGACAGACAGACAGACAGACAGACAGACAGACAGACCTTCTCTCTTATAGTACCGATGCTTTCACAATGCAACATATATACTCACAAGGCCGAGGATAGCAGCAATGGCAGCTTAAATAATTACATCCTCCAAGCAGTTCTCTGGAGGAAGGGCCACATCTCCGCGTTCCACACTTCCCTCCGCGAATAACACAAAAAGGTCTAGCCAGGCAGCCTGGAACGTTACACACAGCAGACATTAACACGGGTGTACTGGATGCCCACTCCCTTAGGAAGAAGTCACTTCTGTTAATATTAGGGTCCTAAAGACCTATACTGAAGACCTATATTTACCTATACTCGCTTGCCTAAGGGTGGCCTTGACGCTGCACCTACACCCAGCTCCCCTACACCCGTTGGATACCTCCTCTTCCCTCGACTCATCACACACGTCTCGGCACGTTCCGAGATGTGTGTGATGTGTGACAGCTGCTCTCAGGCTTGCACCCCCGTCCTTGTCTCGCCTCCGTCACAGACCTGTCTATTGGTTATTATGAGGAGAAAGTGATTGATTGATGAAGATTAAGCCGCCCAAGAAGTGGCACGGGCATGAATAGCCCGTAATATGAACGTGCTAACCTGGTATGATATATATAGCACTTGGAGGTGATATGAGGACAATAATCTGGGATAGGGCAGAGGGAAGGAATGAAGCCCAATTAATTGGATCGTTGGGGATCGAACTCGGATCTGCAAGAAGGGAGGCCGTCGCTGTACGGACCAATCCAAATGGATAGGTAATGTACAAACAGAAATTAAAATAAAATAAAAATTCATGCCTATATAAACAATAACTCACATTAAGCATTAATTCTATTTAAATTATAACTAACTGCTACTTTGGTCTCATCTAATAATACCGCTCTTACGATTATGATATCGCTACTAATATATACATCAACAGTAATAATAATAATATAGACGAGTTCTTGCCAACTATATTAAACATTAAACACATTAGCAGCGTCGTACAGAACCTCTGATGGTAAATAATTACTGGGCACTACGGGCAGGAAGTGACATAATAATGTGATAGCAGTGGAAGTTAGAAACCTGCATAAGTATCCCTTAAAATAAAGCCTTAACTCACTGGAAGCTACTGTTGCTATCCCGCCCATCACTGGGAGAAGCTTCTCGTCCCCAGCATCGCCCTCGACGGCCGCCGCGTTCACCAGGGAGACGCAGAGGAGCATCAGCGCATACATGGACTTCATGGTGGAGATGTCTCGCTGTTGGTGACTTGTTTCTCAGTGTTGTAGCTGCTGCTGGTAGTTTTGTCGCTGTTGGTGCTTGTGGTGGTTGTAGCGCTGGTGGAAGTGGTTGAAGGTACTGGTAGTCGCGAAAGTTGTATTACTAAGTTTGGATAGACTTCCACGTCTGCTCAAGGGAGTGTGCCTGTGTGTATGTACAGCTGTGACTCCTTAAGTCGTGTCCTTATAAGTCCGTCCGCTGTCGAGAATGAGTGGATGAGTACTGGAGACCTACTGCTCTAGACACGCCTGTCATCTGCTCGTAGTCGGCTCTCGCTATCCACAAACACCTGCTAAATAAACCAGGTGTTTTATGGATATATTTATATATGTAAGAAATCGATAATTAGCAACCCACTCATATCATATGTGTGGGGGTTCGATTACTTGTTTCAGCTGTTTTTTGTAACTTATTCCCAGCGGAACGGTAGAAGTGACTGACCCCCCGGGTTAACAGCTCTATTACGTCTGGTGATTATTATATTATTATTATCTTGGTTTCGAGTGGCCAGAAGCGCCAACTTTGTCGACTGTCGCACTTTGATAGTCTCAGTCCACAGCGCTGTACTTCTTCAGGCCAAATAACTTCATTCAGCGTTTGGCCTGAAGATCATTTGGGATCCTAATTATATCGTGTGAGCCAATAGGAGCGCTTCGTTGAGCCAATAGGAGAGCCTCGTTGAGCCAATAAGAGCTACCTCGTATGGACCATTAGACACTATTACAGCTTACCTAATTCTTATGTTCTTTGAGACATAATTACGACAGTATATCATTCGCAAATCAATTTAGCAGGAACTTGGGGGTGGAGCCTTATAAAATCTAAGACCTTCCTCTGGTCAAACTGTTTGTATAAAAATTAAAACGAGTGAAACATTGTAAGAGATAAGGGTCGACTGTAGCGAACATAGTCATCACTTAAAGCAGGGCCCAGGAGCTGGCGTTTCATTTATTTTAATACATTTCTCATCAAAAGTTGAGTTAAAATTCAGTTCAAAGACTTTGCGAAGAGATTGACAGTTTTATTATGGGACAAATGTTCAGAATTTTCAGGGGTAAAGACTTAAAAGCAAAACACTTTAGGCAAGCTCAAAACTTCTGAAGAAAGTATTGTTTAACATTTCCCTCGCGCACATAGCACATTGAAGAGCATCTCCACGCTGACTTCCAATAGACACAGTCGCTTTGAAGTATGCATAAACACAAAAATAATACATTTGATGGCCGGTAATCAACTGAATAAAGGATTTTATCTGTAATTACAATCCCAGCAGTACAGACAACAAACCACCATGTCACCCGGTTCACCGACCAATGAAATTCAGTGTTCTCTGACTGCCCATATCTCATACTGTAACTGTTTACACTAAAAATTATTTTACTACCATCAATCTTTTACAGTCATGTCTCATATATGATATATCCTTCTAGCTGTTTAATAATTAGCTACTTCACATCCTTACGTCTCTTAGAACCAGCCAAGGTAGAAATTCAGCATGCCCTTGGCATCACTGTAAGCTCAATTGCTCAAGCACTCATAAATCTTCCTTATTTGTTTGTAATATAACTTATTTCATTAATCCAGACCAACCCTGGTCATAACAATATACATATACATATATGCAAAACTGGCTGCAGATATTCATACATATGGAATCCCATACATCAGTAGGTGATGTAAGTTTTCCCTTTACATCAACAGATGTAGCATGTTTACCATTAATTCAGCACGTAGTGGAAATTTAATTCTTGCAAGTGGTGCACGTTTAACCCTGACATCAGCAGACGTTGCCACTTTACACCATAAGTCAGCAGATTGTACACGCTTGCCCCACACAGTAGCAGGTGATGAAATGTTATCCTTTTGCAGCGAGAAGGGGAGCAAGTTTCCACGTTGTGGATCCCTAATTTGCTTCACTATTCAGAGGGGTGATAATTAAAAGAACTACTAGCAGAAACCCCAAGTGTTGCCACCTTCGCTGACACCACACGTATTTGGAGTTTTAAATTACGACCCTTTAATACCGAAAATATGCAAATTATTGAAAATGGCGATTTGTCATATTTTGCCCAATCCCCCTGAAGTTTTCAAAATACGATGCCAATCGGATATATAATTCCTGAGCGTTATTTTTTTTATCGGAATTCAGTGTGATTGCACGTATTTGGAGTTTTAAATTATGACTTTTTGTACCGAAAATATGCAAATTAGTGAAAATTGCAAGTAGCCATATTTTGCCCTAAACCCCCTGCAGTTTTCAAAATACGATGCTTATCGGAAATACGGCACTTAAGCGTGTTTTCTTATTGTGAGTTATGATGATGGTGTTTTTGTTAATGGAAGTTATGATAAAGGTGTTTTTATTAGCAGTTTGGAGAGATTAGACGTTTTGGGGTAAATAAAAAAAAAAGCTCTTGATAATTTATACCTATATTTTATTATTTGCACAAATTTATCAAAGTACCCAGAGTACCTTCATACTAAACAGAGGAAAAATAGGATATCCACAAAGCTTTAAATCAAATCCCCCCCGCTTAAGTAATTGTTTACAATCATAATAGTATATGATACAATCTGAAAAACCAATTAATCATGTAACTAGTTTATGAACATACTAGTTACAAGTGAGGCATTTATCCACGTGTCTCCCTATCCAGTTACCGGTGAGACCCAAGAGTGTTTAACCCAATTTATAAAGTGTGTGTGGTTGTAATTGCTAAAGATCCTACTGTTGCTCTTCCTCCTCCTCTGCTTCTACCTCTTCTTCTTCTCCTTCTTCCTCTACATTCAATTCTTCCTCTTCACCTCCTTCAACCACTTCGTCTGCTCCTTGGGGTGCGTCTTCTTCAGCTCCAGCAGCCCCGACGTCGTTCTCTCCCTCCCTAATATCGTAGTGGTTCCCGCCTGCAGGTTAACACGGATGGAACAGTTCAGTTAGTCAGTATACAGACTAAGGCATTACATCATGGATGAAACAAAGGACTCAACTCACACGCATGTTGGTTGAGTCACATATATTTCATATATATATGGTAGGGTCTCACATATGGGTTGGTCAAATATGTGGTTTGGGTTATAAGTTGTCTGTATTTATGCTGCTATCATTACTAAGATGCTGTCTGTACTTATGGTGCTGTCTGTACTTATGATGCTGTCTGTACTTATGATGCTGTCTGTACTTATGATGTTGTCTGTACTTATGATATTGTCTGTACTTATGGTGCTGTCTGTACTTATGATGCTGTCTGTCCTTATGATGCAGTCTGTACTTATGATGCTGTCTGTACTTATGATGCTGTCTGTACTTATGATGCAGTCTGTACTTATGATGTTGTCTGTACTTATGCTGCTGTCTGTACTTATGCTGCTGTCTGTACTTATGATGCTGTCTGTACTTATGCTGCTGTCTGTACTTATGCTGCTATCATTACTAAGATGCTGTCTGTACTTATGATGTTGTCTGTACTTATGCTGCTGTCTGTACTTATGCTGCTGTCTGTACTTATGCTGCTGTCTGTACTTATGCTACTGTCTGTACTTATGATGTTGTCTGTTCTTATGATGCTGTCTGTACTTATGCTGCTGTCTGTACTTATGATGTTATATCAATACCTATTATAGAAGAATTTATATATATATATATATATATATATATATATATATATATATATATATATATATATATATATATATATATATATATATATATATATATATATATTCGAACAAGCCTGAAGGGGTCCCCAGGACTATATGCAACTGAAAACTCATTGGCATTTAGTTACGTCATACTATATATATATATATATATATATATATATGTGTGTATATCACGAAAATAAACACGTGATTAAGAATGTGACAATGTCAGACCACGAAGGAAAATGAAACAGGAAATTTCCTTAAGTACTTTCGTATATTAAATACATCTTCAGAAGACCTTCTGAAGATGTATTTAATATACGAAAGTACTTAAGGAAATTTCCTGTTTCATTTTCCTTCGTGGTCTGACATTGTCATATATATATCCACGTTGATGTAGGTGTAAGGTTGGGGACTGTCATAGGTTGAAGACCATATGGGTAGTAGAGATAGAGATTCCTATAGATATATGGGTCCAGAGAACACTGTTCTCAAGAATATTATTTTCACTGTTAGTCGTCATACCAACCTCGAGGAGCACAGCAGTAACACACTCTCTTGCTGCTGCTGCTGGAACCGCTGCTGCTGCTGCCGGAACCGCCGCTGCTGCTGCCGGAACCGCCGCTGCTGCTGCCGGAACCGCCGCTGCTGCTGCCGGAACCGCTGCTGCTGCCGCCGGAACCGCTGCTGCTGCCGCCGCCGGTACCGCTGCTGCTGCCGCCGCTGCCTCCACTGGTACCACCTGTACCCCCACTAGCACCGCCAACGCCTGCACCAATACCGCCGCCAATGCCTATGCTGCCGCTGGCCGCTACGTCGATTAACCAGCGGTGAGAATCGGTACTGCTACACCCGTGACGGATCTCCCGCTCGTGTGAGCCGCACTGAGTTGTCTGACATCTTCCTCCAGCTCGCCTGCACTCCTTAGAGCTCCTGCACTCTGTGCGGACACATGTTTTTCATTGACACACATACACAAACACCTATAAATATATATATATATATGTGTGTGTGTGTGTGTGTGTGTGTGTGTGTGTGTGTGTGTGTGTGTGTGTGTGTGTGCCAGAACGCACTACTCGGCCTATTATGCAAGGCTTGGTTTGTCTAATAGGCAGTAATTTTCGTTATTTAAACAAAATTCCATTTAGTTAATTTGAATATTATTATATTATATTAAGAACATGAATTACTGACTTAGGTATGTTTGTTTAGGTTAAGTTAGGTTAGGTTTTTCATATTTCTTAGTTTTAACTAAAATTAAAAAATTAACTCTTTTTTTTTAATGTAATGGAAAGCTTTATCATTTCATAAGAAAAATAATTAGAAAAATATATAACTTCAGGAAAACTTGGCTCATTATATAGATAGAGAGAGAGAGAGAGAGAGAGAGAGAGAGAGAGAGAGAGAGAGAGAGAGAGAGAGAGAGAGAGAGAGAGAGAGAGAGAGAGAGAGAGAGAGAGAGAGAGAGAGAGAGACAGAGAGAGAGAGAGAGAGAGAGAGAGAGAGAGAGAGAGAGAGAGAGAGAGAGAGAGAGAGAGAGAGAGAGAGAGAGAGAGAGAGAGAGAGAGAGAGAGAGAGAGACAGAGAGAGAGAGAGAGAGAGAGAGAGAGAGAGAGATAATGAGGTAATTCACTTACTCCTCTGAGTAGGAGTAGGAGCACAACACTTGCAATCCCTTCCATCACACCCTCCTGTTATTTCATCCTCTGAGTTCCTGTCACACGTCCTCTTGCAGGAGCCTCTGGCGTCTCGGCATCTGTCCCGTAGTGAACATCCTTGATGGTATCTCGAGTCAATGGGAGATCCCTCTATAAAAAAACAAAAAACATTCAATCGCAACTCTGTTGGTTCGTCTGAGCATCACAACACAAGAATCCACACCAGATAGCTATATTAGAAACTATCACCGAAAGAAAATCTTTTTATCAAGGCGGTGGGGATTGAACCGACGTCCTGGCTCACAACAGTGACCATTCCTCACTTGGGGTGGACGGTAGAGCGACAGTCTCGCTTGATGCAGGTCGGCGTTTAATTCCCGACCGTACAAGTCAGGCGCCATTCCTTCCATCCCCCCACTCCCTACCCTCCCAGGCCCTTCCTAAATCCTTATCCTGACCCCTTCAAAGTGCTATATAGTTGTAATGACTTGGCGCTTTCCCCTGATAGTTCACTTCCCTTCCTCAATGAGCAACGATGCGGTAAAATGTAACTCAATGTATCACGCAGTTGCTATTTCAATGCAGATCAACAAGAATCCAGACATAAAATCCTGACACACACATTTATCTAAGGTATGAACATTTAGAAATTTTATATCCCAAATATATTCTCGAATATATACTCTTAATGATTCTAGAACTTGGACTAATTTAGAACAATTGAGGTCACTAACTTACAAGATCATTAATATTTACAAGAAAATTAATTAACAGAATTTATGTCAGTCAGTCTAGTAGTAAATAATTACTGAACTTATATATATTATCTATTGTAAAGATATAAGTAAAGGGGCATTCCATATCAATTTAAAATAACCTTTAAAAAAATATTTGCAAGAACATTAATTCGAAGAGTCTATGAGGTGAAATAGATTCAAGCACTTCGTGTAGACTGCACACACACACACACACACACACACACACACACACACACACACACACACACACACACACACACACACACACACACACACACACACACACACACACACACACAGAACACTGAAATTAATTCATTCTGCTTGAAGCATAACAGAGGACAAGTCATCTGTTTTGTCCACGAAACAGCAGCACACCGCCCTCCCCCTCCCATGCAGATCCTGTTGCACACCTAAGAACCATTGCAAGAGGCTGTGTTTTGTAAGTCCTCAATGTAACTGGGCCACGTGTCTTACAGTCCTGTGTCCCTAGACTAGTCCTGATTTTGTTTGCTAAATCAGCAATTCAGCCCCATTTGTGCTGTGTCTGTGTAGCAGTTCCACGTCACCATTCCCCCCCCCCTTCCCTCCTCCCCTTGCTCTTCATTGTTGCCACTGGTAAGTGATAGTCTCTCGTGCATGGGGCTGTGTCTACGAAGGAGCTTACGAAGCTATACCACGGTCCTCAGGAGCCTTGAGTTGTGTCTGTGGAATAGTGCCACAACTCCTGAGACCAATATACCAGTCATATGTCTATGCACAGTGCCCCCCACCCCCCAAAAAGGCCATATGAGCGGTGGTGCTGCTGTGTCGATCAAGGACTATGTAATGTAAAGTCCTCGTCTTATGAACAGGACTTAGGCGCCGTCTTGGTTGTCAGGTTAATGTCTATGGAAATGATTCATAACCGAATGTGGCATCTTTTTCTCTTGATCTTTCTTTGTCTCCTGTTCTCTCTCTTACCGTCTCCAGCATCTGCAACGGAAAAAAATGTATATTATTAATTTTAAAGGTTATATCAAGTGCGTGTGTTTATGTGCTAGTCATTCCCTCAGCTTACAACAGCGGCTCACGTGTGCCGCAATGTCATTTAATGTGCTGTGTTTCAAAGTGTTGGAAATTATTGAGGAACATTTGTTGGATGTGTGTGTGTGTGTGTGTGTGTGTGTGTGTGTGTGTGTGTGTGTGTGTGTGTGTGTGTGTGTGTGTGTGTGTGTGTGTGTGTGTGTGTGTGTGTGTGTGTGTGTGTGTGTGTGCGTGTGTGTGTGTGTGTGTGTGTGTGTGTGTGTGTGTGTGTGTGTGTGTGTGTGTGTGTGTGTGTGTGTGTGTGTGTGTGTGTGTGTGTATATATATATATTATATACATATCAAAACTTACATATCAGGGTCTACGGGCAAGTGTGGTTTAGCTCTTTATGCCCCGTCTACTAACTTTGTTGTACCTGTTGCGTTATAATCTAACTATTTTGACATTCGAATTCTTTGTCGAATGTTGCCTTAAATTTGTGGATGGAGGAGTCTTCCATAACTTCTTCCTTATGCATTATTTTGGCTCACTAATCCATATGGAAACCTCATTGTGTACGGGACAGATTATCATACGTCATTAATCACGGTGAAGTGTGCTATAATATAAACATGAATTTTGAGCATTGTGATGTATGTGTGGTGTTTAGAAGAGGTAACATTCTCATTCGTATATTTTCAGATATATATAATTCCAAATATTTCTTGCACAGTTATGAATATTTCGACTACAAGGATTAAGTTAGTTTTGAGTGAATATTCCTGAATAAAATTTGTAGTGCCAGTACATATATCAATGTGAAAATATTGAGGCCATGAGATGGGAACGAATTCGCATCCCTGGACTCCCCATGCAGCTGTACTACCCACTAAACCATGACCAGACCGTGGCTTCTCTCATCATGGTATGGCCTCATGGTATTGTGAAGTAGAATATTTTCTCCTTTAATAATACATTTTTCTAGCGTTTCTGTATAGCTTTTCTATATTTTAATCTGCATGGGTTTTCTAATTGATTTAGTTTTGCAAGCTTCCTACAGCACCTAAGTGAGCATACAATGTTGTTGAGAGGAGAGAACACGAGGGTAGAAATAGCCTAAGCAGCTCTACCCTTTTGAGATGTGTTTCATTACCTCAATAAATTTACTTGAACTCGAACGAGAGAACAATTTTGAGCATCACAGCGCAAGACTCCATACCGAATAGCAATATTAGAAACAAATACGCTATCCAATGTGCAATTAGTTTCACAGCTAATATGCTAGCTGTGAAACGGTCGTCTGTTTTATGTTATTATGTATTTTGCAAGTAGAATACAGAAAGGTTCTCTGACTTACCGGCCGGTGCTTCTGCTACCGCTGGGTCCTCAGGATTGTTCTGTGCCTTCACCAGGAAGACGCAGAGAAACATTAGTAAATACGCGGACTTCATGGTGGTTTTTTCTCGCTCGTGGTGTCTGGCTACTTGTGCTCCTCAGACACAGTTGCTGTTTAAGCTACTGATAAGATTATTTGCTCAGAATTTTGGGAATTCTGGGCGATAGTTCATGAAAAACTATCAAATGTATTCTTCAGAAAATTTGTTTGTGTTAAACTTTTGGTAGAGTTGTCTAGTGGGTTCCGTCCTCTGCCGAGCGTGTGCAGCTGAAGACTGGAATGATCTTCACTAGACACACTTGCACTATATATATATATATACTCGGCGGTCGGCATCCACTAACGACACAGACACCTGCTACGAAAACAGATGCTATAGATTTTATACATTTGGCCGGGTTTATTCGCGATCGTCTGGTATTTCTAGCCCCATAGCAGCATCCGTATGCTCCAGAAGTCATTGACCTCACTCTCACTCTCTCCTTCTCTCTCACACCAAAAACTGTACCAAAAATGTTCATAATATGCATAAAGAAAATCTATATTAAAACCATTGTAACATGTTCAATAAAAATTAGACATTTAAATCATTGCAACGTGTTAAATGAAAATTAAAAAAACTGACTTGATGCTTCTGAAAACCAGTGAATCAGATAGTAACAGACTGACACGTGTCATTACATTTTCACAGGTGTTTCAATTATCACGAGACAATTCTAGACCTAACACCTGTTTTGATAGAATCTTATTTTGTACTGCACCTAGTGGCATACAGATGAATGCCCTTTACAAATCTGAATAATTATTTCCCGAGGACAGCCGTGTGTGCCTTAAGAATACTGAACAATTATTTCCAAACCAGAGACCCAAAAGCGGCTAAGTTTCCTGTTCCAGAGCCTCAGTGTCGGGTTCCAGAGAGGGAATACCTTTCTGGATACTTCAGCATTCCGACCTCCTATATTCCAATCATAGCTGGGTCAGTATGCTGGAAATTCTGTCTTGGTCTGGTAGATGACAGAATGTAACTGTTAACCACTGTACCTAAAAGCCAGAATTGTCTAACAAGCTAATTTTTCCTGAAATTACAAAAATTGTCAAGCATTTTCTCTTATGGATTTTTTAATTCAATCAAAACTAACATTGACATTTGACTAAACCTTACGTAACTAATCCAAACTTAACATAGGTCAGTAATTCCTGTTCTTAATATATAATTATTGTTAAGAATAAAGACATTTGGAAAGAAATATTAGAAAATAACGAAAATATCTGCCTTTTAAGCAAATCAAGACTTGCTAACTCGTCCAAGTAGTGCAATTCTAGTTATTAGATACAACATGCACACACACGGAAGTGTTTACTAGAGTTGGATGTGACAAAGGCTATAGGCCCAGATGGAATCTTCCCTTGGGTTCTAAAGGAAGGAGCAAGAGAACTGTGCCTACCACTCTCCATAGTGTATAACAAATCACTGGCAACAGGGGAACTGCCAGATATTTGGATCGCAGCTAACGTAGTCCCGATATACAAGAAAGGGGATAGACAGGAGGCACTGAACTACAGGCCAGTGTCCCTAACCTGCATACCATGCAAGCTGATGGAGAAGATTGTGCGAAAAAAACTAGTGGAACATCTGGAGCGAAGGAACTTTGTAACACAGCATCAACATGGGTTCAGGGATGGCAGGTTCTGCCTCACAGGGTTACTTGAATTCTACGACCAGGCAACAAAAATAAGGCAAGAAAGAGAAGGGTGGGCAGACTGCATATTTCTGGATTGTCAGAAAGCCTTTGATACAGTGCCACACAAGAGGCTAGTGCGAAAGTTGGAGATGCAGGCTGGAGTGAAAGGGAAGGTACTCCGGTGAATAGAGGAGTACCTAAGCAACAGGAGACAACGAGTCTGTGTGAGGGGTGAGGTCTCAGATTGGCGAGACGTTACAAGTGGAGTCCCGCAGGGGTCAATCCTTGGACCTATACTGTTTCTGGTATATGTAAATGAT
Source organism: Procambarus clarkii (assembly GCF_040958095.1). Taxonomy (NCBI): domain Eukaryota; kingdom Metazoa; phylum Arthropoda; class Malacostraca; order Decapoda; family Cambaridae; genus Procambarus; species Procambarus clarkii. Next base: position 13,406,903 of record NC_091194.1, read on the forward strand.
CTCCCAGAGGGTATAGATTCGTTCCTCTCAATGTTTGCCGACGATGCAAAAATTATAAGGAGGATTGAAATAGAGGATAATAGTAGGAGGCTACAAGATGACCTAGATAGACTGAGTGAATGGTCCAACAAATGGCTGTTGAAGTTCAACCCGAGTAAATGCAAAGTAATGAAACTAGGCAGTGTAAACAGGAGGCCAGACACAGGATACAGAATAGGAGATGAAGTACTTAATGAAACAGACAGAGAGAAAGATTTATGAGTTGATATCACACCAAACCTGTCTCCTGAAGCCCACATAAAGAGAATAACGTCTGCGGCAAATGCGAGGCTGGCTAACATCAGAACGGCGTTCAGGAACATGTGTAAGGAATCATTCAGAATCTTGTACACCACATATGTAAGACCAATCCTGGAGTATGCGGCCCCAGCATGGAGCCCGTACCTTGTCAAGCACAAGACGAAGCTGGAAAAAGTCCAAAGGTATGCTACTAGACTAGTCCCAGAACTAAGAGGCATGAGTTATGAGGAAAGGCTGCGGGAAATGCACCTTACGACACTGGAAGACAGAAGAGTAAGGGGGGACATGATCACAACCTACAAAATCCTCAGGGGAATCGACCGGGTAAACAAGGATGAACTATTCAACACTGGAGGGACGCGAACAAGGGGACACAGGTGGAAGCTGAGTACCCAAATGAGCCACAGAGACATTAGAAGGAACTTTTTCAGTGCCAGAGTAGTTAGTAAATGGAATGGCCCGATTTGCCTAATAACCCAAGTTTTCCTGAATTAATATATTTTCTCTAATTTTTTTTTTATGAAATGATAAAGCTACCCATTTCATTATGTATGATGTCAATTTTTTTTATTGTAGTTAAAATTAACGTAGATATATGACCGAACCTAACCAACCCTACCTAACCTAACCTAACCTATCTTTATAGGTTAGGTTGGGTTAGGTAGCCAAAAAAGTTAGGTTAGGTTAGGTTAGGTAGGTTAGGTAGTCGAAAAAACATTAATTCATGAAAACTAGGCTTATTAGGCAAATTGGGCCTTGCATAGTAGGCTGAGAAGTGCGTTCTGGCTACTAGGTACGACATATATATATATATATATATATATATATATATATATATATATATATATATATATATATATATATATATATATATATATATATGTCGTACCTAATAGCCAGAACTCACTTTTTGGCCTACTATTCAAGGCCCGATTTGCCTAATAAGCCAAGTTTTCCTGAATTAATATATTTTTTCTAATTTTTTTCTTATGAAATGATAAAGCTACCCATTTCATTATGTATGAGGTCAATTTTTTTTATTGGAGTTAAAATTAACGTAGATATATGACCGAACCTAACCAACCCTACCTAACCTAACCTAACCTATCTTTATAGGTTAGGTTTGGTTAGGTAGCCGAAAAAGTTAGGTTAGGTTAGGTAGGTTAGGTAGTCGAAAAACAATTAATTCATGAAAACTTGGCTAATTAGGCAAATCGGGCCTTGCATAGTAGGCTGAGAAGTGCGTTCTGGCTACTAGGTACGACATATATATATATATATATATATATATATATATATATATATATATATATATTTATATATATATATATATATATATATATATATATATATATATATATATATATATATATACATATACATATATATATATATATATATATATATATATATATATATATATATATATATATATATATATATATATATATATATATATATATATGTCGTACCTAGTAGCCAGAATGCACTTCTCAGCCTACTACGCAAGGCCCGATTTGCCTAATAAGCCAAGTTTTCATGAATTAATATATTTTCTCTAATTTTTTTCTTATGAAATGATAAAGCTACCCATTTCATTATGTATGAGGTCAATTTTTTTTTATTGGAGTTAAAATTAACGTAGATATATGACCAAACCTAACCAACCCTACCTAACCTAACCTAACCTATCTTTATAGGTTAGGTTAGGTTAGGTAGCCGAAAAAGTTAGGTTAGGTTAGGTTAGGTAGGTTAGGTAGTCGAAAAACAATTAATTCATGAAAACTTGGCTTATTAGGCAAATTGGGCCTTGCATGGTAGGCTGAGAAGTGCGTTCTGGCTACTAGGTACGACATATATATATATATATATATATATATATATATATATATATATATATATATATATATATATATATATATATATATATATATATATATATATATATATATATATATATATATACATATATATGTTCAGTTTCACTATAAAGAGAGATTCAGTCAGCCTGACAAACTCTTCCCAGACCAGGGGACACTGATGAGGCAGTGAACCTCACGAGTGTCTAGGTCCTAGAAAAAGATTCAGTTGCTGCAAGATTAATGAATACTCACTGAAATATGAGGCGTTGCCTCACCCTATAACCGACAGATAGACTTATTGGATATATTAAAGTTATACAAGCATACAATTGGCCAATTAATACACTAAATAACATTCAATATACTTCTCTGAATGCCGGGTGCCTGACAAGTGTGCCAGTCTGGATAATTCTCTTGTCAAGTTTAGGCAGGATATGTTACATCACAGCTTTGCTGTAGATTGTTCTAGTAGCTTTGCTACGTGATTATATCCTTAATTGCGTTTGCAGTAGGATAATAGGTGATGATGGTGGAGGTGGAGACAGTTGTCACTTTGTGTGCTCCACTCTACACTCTTATATAGAAATGTTCTAGGATTTTTTCCTTGTAGGTATATTGTCCATGTACTCCCCCAGTGCTAGAGAGTAATCACTGGTGATAAAGATAATTGGATTAGGTCTCCTAAGCTGAATAATGATCGCTAAGCACCGTCACACATGTTTACTGTTTGTAAACACATGTGTTCTGCCCTCAGGGTGTTTTGGGCACTTCTCTCCCAGCCATTGCCCCCCCCCCCCCCCCCCGCCATGCTCCCTGAGCACGGTAGCCTTCAATGAATATTGATTGATTATTTTTACTGTCTAGGCATATGATTGAGATAATATGTGATTATAATATAATTAGATATAGGATTTAAAGATAATAAGCAGTACTTGATAGTACTACTGATTCTTATTAAGGATTTGATTTAATCCCTACCAGAAATTGATTCAATTGTTCCAATAGTTTTTTAATTAAGAAATCTTCTAGAAGCTTCTGGATCCTTGAGAAATCATGCACAAATTCACGTAGGCACCTATAGGGCCCTTTGGCATATGTGATCATAGGCACCTAGGATCCAGTTGTATAATGAATCTGTAGTGATTCTGATATGATTTTAATATGATTTTGTTATGATTTAGATATGATATAGAAATAATACATTCCTTAGATAATAATATAGATATAGTGGGTAAAAATTTCCCACACATGCGCAAGCAAGCGGAGAGGAAGGAACACTCGGAGAGAAGCAGCCATAGTTCTCAGAGAGAGAGTGTGTGTGGAAGCTTGCTAGATTTACCGCCTTGCTACTGCACATGTTAGAGTGACGAAGCAGCAAAATTATTTCTCAGACACCAGTATCGGCAAACTCTAAGTCCTTTATTACTTCTATTGTTAGTGATCACAATATAATATTAGATAGAACGTTTGTTGTCATACTGCATGCCCACTAAAAATTAACAAGTGAGTTTTATTTCAGGGCACTCTCACATTTCATTTAGAAATATGTGTGGTATCAAATTTCTTTAGATAGTATTTACATACTACCCTTATTTCAGCCTGTGTCTTATTGGCAAGAACGGAGATAAGCCTCTGCCTCGGTCATATGTTCCTAGGATATTATGATACAACAAGTTTCAGTGATGAGTATTGCCTGATGCATGCTACTATTTCATCATACAGCTAAACTGTTATTTCGTTCTTGTAGTTTCATAGAACATTTTCTTGATTAATTGAATGATTTCTTATGATAAGATTTATAATTTATACATTCATTTCTTATTCTCATCATTTATGAAATTTATTATATATTATATGCATTATATAAACTAACCTTATAGAATAACCCCCCAAAGTATGTGATGGGCAGGGGCTTTAGAATTTATAGAATCTACAGTTCATTTATTATATATTAATAGAATCTTTAGAATTTAATTGCATTTAATCATAGAGATCCATAAGTCACTGGGTGCTGACACATTTAGAATAGAATTCTGGTCCTTCGAACATATTAGAATTATATATCATTTTATTAGTATTAATCTAGAGACAGATTTCCCAACATGACCCACCAAATTGTTTAACAACCAGGTATCCATTTTATTGTTGGGTAAACAGAGGCTACAGTTAAGGATTGATGCCCTGTAAATCCTTCCCGGCCAGGATACGAACCCAGGACAAAGCACTCGTGAAACGCCAGGCGAATGTCTTATCACTACGCCACGGAAACTGGTTAATTTCTGACCGAGGTCAGGAAATTTTGTTGGTAATATGTTTAAAGATGTTTGTAAAATTTTTAGATACCACTTCAGCCTTAACAACAGTCTACCACCCTCAGGCAAACGGGATGATGGAATGAACCAACTGTACAGTTAAAGATATGCTTGAGTAATTAAGTGAGCAGGTCCTGTTAATTTTGTTATTAAAGATGTATTTGAGGACCAAGTTGAAAGAACTATTCACATTAATAAATTAAACCAAATCACACTAGGGAGGAACTCGAACTGCCTTCAGCAATTCTGATTCCTGACCCAGCTGAGCTGACGAGTGGTTCAAGTGTTGTGTCAGACACAGAGGATGACATTCTGTCAACTCTCATCAATAGTCAAGTGCAGTCTTGTCACCCCAAGGTAACAAGATCTCGAGCTGTACGAGAGCTAGAACCCTTAGTCAGGATTAGTAGAGTTCATAAATTTCCTGTAGAGGCAATGGTCTGTATTTACTAATTGTGCGTAACTCAGGTAGCAGACTTTACCTTATCTTGAGATGATTTCGGGGCTTTTTAGTGTCCCCGCAGCCCGATCCTCGACTAGGCCTCCACCCCCAGGAAGCAGCCCGTGACAGCTGACTAACACCCAGGTACCTATTTTACTGCTAGGTAACAGGGGCATAGGGTGAAAGAAACTCTGCCCATTGTTTCTCGCCGGCGCCTGGGATCGAACCCAGGACCACAGGATCACAAGTCCAGCGTGCTGTCCGCTCGGCCGACCGGCTCCCTTGCTCTAGGGTTTTCCAACCTTCTTAAACACACAGTGATATCCCTACTTCAGCCAGTTGATCTTGTCTGTCTTTCTCAGGTCTGATTGTACACCTGTTCCAGCCGGTCCAGCTACACGTGAAACCATGATCGAAATCAGTACTCACGTGATATATATAGATCGGTTGACAGATCGTTTAGATCAATCAATTGATAGATCACGTGATTGATCGATTTGAATATATTTTCTGATAAGATCGGGGGAGATACGTTACCTAAAAAACTCGCCCACCAAACCTGGTAACTCGTCAATTGGTTACTGGGGTGAGTGAACCAGTCACTCAGCCGACACCTTACAACACTAACGAGGATGTCCTGGCCATAATGCTGTCTACAAGGAGCAGATGTCAGATGTCAACGGTTAACATCATCGTGGGTTAGCTGTCTCGAAGTCAACAACACCACAACACTATATATAATCTTGGATCACATCCATTCACTGAATATAATTTCAGATCACATCCAAGCACTAAATCTTACACAACTTTGATCTGGTATTCTAGATAACCTTTCTAATCCTTCTATATCGTACTCATGTCAGTTCTTGTTGTGGGAAATTTTACCCACCAATATCTAATAATCATCTAAGAAATGTATAATTTCTGTATCATATTTATATCATATCTAAATCGTATCAAAATCACATCAAATCATATGAAAATCATATCAAAATCAAATCCGAATCATTATAGATTCATTATACAGCTTGATCCTAGATGACAATGCCACTTGGATCACATACGCCATATAGGGCCCTATAGATGCCTACGTGATTTGTGCATGATCTCTCAAGGATCCAGAAGCTTCTAGAAGGATTTGTTAATTAAAAAACTATTGGAACATTAATCGCTTCTGGTAGGGATTATAAATCGAATCCTTATTAAGAATCAGTGGTACTATCAAGTACTACTTATAATCTTTAAATCCTATATCTAATTATATTACAATCACATGTTATCTCAATCGTATGTCTAGACAGTAAAAATAATCAATCAATATTCATTGAAAGCTACCTCTTAAGGGAGAGGGAGGGGCATCTTGGGAACAAGAAGCGCCCACAAGACACCCCGCGGCACTACGCGTTTGTTGACAAAACAGTGAACAAGTGTGAGGGACCTTACTGAACATTATTTGGCTCAGGACACCTTATCTAATATCTTTATCACCAGTGAACACTCTCTAGAACTGGGGGAGTACCTGGACAATATCTACAAGGACATTTGGACATATCCCTAGATATGTCCAAGGACAAGGACATATCCCTAGAACATTTATATATATAAGTGTAGAGTGGAGCACACAGTAACTTGTCTCCACCTTCACCATCAACCCTCATCTTTTTGCAATGCAGTTAAAGAAAAATCACGTAGCAACGCTACTAGTACATCATACAGCAACACTGTTAGATATAAAATATCGTGCCTATACTTGCGACAAGAGAGTTAATCAGTCTGGCACACTTGTCAGACAGGCACCCGGCTTCAGATAAGTATATTGAAGGTTATTACAGTTGTGTATAAATTGGCCAATTATATGCTTGTATAACTTTAATATCCTATAAGTCTGTCTGTCGGTTATATAGCGAGGCAACGCCTCATATCTCAGTAAGTTTATTAAAATTGTAGTGTAGCTGTGAATCTTTATCCAAGCACTAGACCTCATGAGTGTCCATTATGTCAGAAAAGATTCAGCTGCAATAAGTAAATAACACCTCATGAATGTCCATTGTGTGGGAAAGGATTCAATCAAGCTGACTATACCCAATCATATAAATTGAATATAAATACATTGCATATATACTTGAATATATAAATTAAGTTAGCAGTTGCTTGCTTAGTTATTTTTTAAGTTATCATATAAGTTCATTTAATTGAATATAATTTCTAGTACTTAGTTAACAGTACTTAGACTACATTTAAAGTCATTTATTATACTTTTACAATTTAAATTGTTGTTTATAGTATAAGTATGTATTGGCTGTTAATAGTTATGGTGCTAAGCTAGACTATGTACATGTTTAAATCTCTGATTTAAACAGAGCCAGTGTTCAGTCATATAACTGAATTTATTAAATCTTATCCTTGTATAAAATACAAGCTGATGTGAGAATCCCTGTCTACAGGTGGACTGGAACTTCTATCAACTAATTCATTCACCCCACCTGTCCCTTACAGCCCACAATCTGTCATTAGGAAAAGAGGAGCTAGGATTTACAACCCTAGCTAGAGATTTTAGTTGAATTAAATTGCAGACAGCAATTTTGAATTTAGTTCAGTACAAGTCCCTGGTAGTCTCCTCTAATATCAATCCCAGCAGGTTTTTTGCATACTTGTATTCTGCAACGTTTCAACTCGTGTTCCGGCCAGTTTGGAAAACTTAAAATATCCGAACTGGTGTGGTTACGTTCTAAGGGAGACATCTTAGCATTCAGATCAAGTACCCAGAGCAAGGTTGATCAAGGAGGGACCTGTAGACACCCAGCTGAAAAGCCAACCACTAAATAAAAATCAATGATATTTTGTTGCAATAATTTTATTTTCGCGAGCGGCAATTCCAAGCACCAGTGTTTGTGTAGAAAACAATTAGCAAAACACATGGAGAAATATGTTGTTGTTGATAGATGTTAAAAGCATGATCTCACAAGCCAGTGAAAAGAACGACTTTAGAGCCGAATCAAGAGAAATTCTACACAAGTAGGTTGAGCTTCTGCTAGCCATCATTGTCATGAATATGTCAAGAGTGTCATGAATATGTCAAGAATGTCATAAATGTGTCAAGAATATTATGAATATGTCTACAATATCAAAAATATGACAACAATATAAAAAATATGTCAAGACTATTATATCCATGTCAAGAATGTCATGAATATGTCAAGAGTGTCATGAATATGTCAAGAATGTCATGAATATGTCAAGAATGTCATGAATATGTCAAGAATGTCATGAATATGTCAAGAATGTCATGAATATGTCAAGAATGTCATGAATAGGTCAAGAATGCCATGGGTGTCGAACCAGACACAAAACAGCAGTTCACATTTGTTACACAAGTGAGAAGTTGCCATCTGTGGCAAGTGTGTCATGGCGACAGTATTAATTATCTGATGTTTTTCTCATGACTGATGTATTACGGCAGGTGGAGTAGGCTTAGTGTAACGTCATGGTAAGTACATCATGGTAGTGGTTAGGTGAGACAGTCATGGTAGAGGCCATTGATGTTAGCGTGCTAGTAAGTGCTAGTATCCTGGGTATTCCTGTGTTATAAAACATGTGACTTGTTATAGTCTCTATAATTAGCAGTCAGGTGTGTGTTTCAGGTTCTACTCCTCCTCTTCTTCTTCCTCTCCTTCTCCCTCTTCTACATACTCCTGTTCCCCTTCTTCTTCTTCTTCTTCTTCTTCTTCTCCTTCTTGAGGTGCTGCTTCTTCTTCTTCTCCTTCTGCGTCTTCATTCCCTTCATTCACTCTCACTATAGTAGGGCCGTGGTGATCATCTGTAAGTTAAGGAAGATGAAGAATACAAGTTAAATACACGAATGTTTTTATAATTAGGTGTAAGGATTAACGGCCTTCAGTCCTATCGTGGGATTCGAACCCTGCAAAGTTTAATGAGGTTAGCCCCAAACGTCTGGCCCCCGACGTTGGATTGACAGACTATCAAACAAACAGGTAAGGCTTCTTAGAGATATAGATTTGACTGTAAATCATAATACTGACCTCTAGGAGCACAGCAATGACAGTTGTTTTTGCCCGTGTTTCCTCCACCTCCGCCTCCACCTCCGCCTCCGCCTCCGCCTCCACCTCCGCCTCCGCTCGAGTGTCCGCCTCCACCTCCGCTCGAGTGTCCGCCTCCACTTGAGTGTCCGCCTCCGCTTGAGTGTCCGCCTCCGGCTCCGCCAGAGTTACTGCCGGCCCACGGATTGCTGCCACCACCACCCCTCAAATCATGGTGAGAGTTACCATCCCTGCAGGCGCGCTTGATCTCCCGCTCGTGTGACTTGCACCTCATTGCTTGGCACCGTCCGCCGGCCCTCTTGCACTCCTTGGCACTCCTGCATTCTGGAAACAATGGTTAACATGCAAATATGATATCTATTTAAATAACAACGATAATGTTCGTTTGTTCAAAATCGCTAATCTCCGAAAGTTCTTCACCGATTGATTTGAAATTTTGACTCAAAGTTGCATTTGACTATACGCGTGTTTTTATATAACTACTATATACATGCCACACCTGTGACAGAAAAAAACGTGCTATTTATAAAAAAACTGCGCCATCTGTTGGACGTAAAAGCAACGCACACTATGCTAAATATGTTATGATTCCATTTCAGTATTTCCAATTGCATTGATTAATTGAATTTTCATAGATTTCGATTTATTTTCATTTTGATTTAATTATTTTGAGTGACATTGCATTGGAATTGGGCTGTGTTGTTTACCATACCGTTCATTTCGTGAGTATAGTTTATGTTTTTATTTTTTCAGTGTTTTTCATTTCGATTTTTTAACTGTTCTTCTTTAACTGTTTTATTCAGTGATGGGAACATCAGATCATTTGGGAATGCATTGGACAAGGGAGTGGGGAAACGAGGGGACAGGAGTGGGGGAGGGTGGGGAGGACGAGGGGATGAAGGAGGGGGGGGGGGAATGGTGAGGATGACGAAGGATCGGGTGTGGGGGATGGTGGGGAGGACGAAGGATCGGGTGTGGGGGATGGTGGGGAGGACGAAGGATCGGGTGTGGGGGATGGTGGGGAGGACGAAGGATCGGGTGTGGGGGATGGTGGGGAGGACGAAGGATTGGGTGTGGGGGATGGTGGGGATGACGAAGGATCGGGTGTGGGGGATGGTGGGGAGGACGAAGGATCGGGTGTGGGGGATGGTGAGGATGACGAAGGATCGGGTGTGGGGGATGGTGGGGAGGACGAAGGATTGGGTGTGGGGGATGGTGGGGATGACGAAGGATCGGGTGTGGGGGATGGTGGGGAGGACGAAGGGACGTGAGAGTGTGGAATGATGGGGAGGACGAGGGGACGGGGCCCGAAAAAAATGCGTTCAAAAAAATTAAGCTAAAAAATTAACTTAAATATTCCTAGGCCAAATACAGCATACATATGTAATATATTAGGACTGAGATAGCATGTATTTAGGCCTAGGAAGGTTAGGTTAGATTAGTTTAGGTTGTTTTTGAAACACAAATACAACACCTTTTCCAGTTTGTCCAAATTCAGTAGTACAGATTTCTACTTTCTAATTGTGCTGTACGTCGATATACATGTACTATGGTCCTAATCGTTACTACCAAAACAGAAGGATGAACTGACTGATGACGTTCGAGCATTTTCCGAACTGCTCTTTGCTGACGACCTTTCTTCGAACCACAACGCTGTAAATGCTTCACCGACATACTATAAATACAAATAATCGCCAACAGAACCTGAACACCTAACCTAACCCAACCAAGGCCTAAATATGGACAGTATGCTGATATAATAATATATTTATATTTGAGAAAATAGCTATTTTGGATTAACAGCATATTAAAATGGATGAATGTATCTTTGGGGTTCGGCCGCTGGATGGAAGAGCATATAGCTCGAGGACCTGTGGCGAGAACCTCACCACTCAACAAACACACAAAGTCAGCACAACTTTGTTGCAACGTTGTTATACTGTTACAATCTAAATCTAAAGTTGGGATTACGTTGTGTGATTGTTTCGGCGGCACGTTGATAGCAGTTGGATTGAATTAACGTTGATTCAACGTTGATTCAATGTTGAATTAACGTTGATTCAACGTTGAATTAACTTTTGGATACAGTTTTCCCACTGGTTACAGTTTTCTGTCAGATAAGGTAATTTGTCCTTTTAGTGTCCTGTTTGTGTTTTTGGTATCCAGGGCCTCAATAGGAACAGATATGACTTGTTACTTGTCACAAATTTCTTTGTAATTTATGCACTTACTAGATGATGTAACTGTTGTTATTAAATTAATAAAGGGCTGGTGGTACCTAGACTCACAGTTACAGAATCTGAAAAGTCACTGTTACGGTTCAAGATTTCAGCGTTTATTTATATATATTTAATTTTCTATTTATTATTCGGTCTTTCTCTAGAAAAATATTATTTTGATCCTTGACAGGCCTTTTCACTGTCAATGGGGAGGACACGGGAGAAACTAACCACTGGCCGATAAGCCATAATGATGTGGTATTTTCTTTCGATTTGTCACTGCTTAACTAATCTCACCTACAAACCTATCTGGACAACATACTAACCCGAGCAACCCACTTAACCTATCGAGGCCAGTGTCTAGAAACCGTCTAGAGTTTTGTGAGACGTTCCTATTCGTAGTATGATGCATCGGTTAGGTTGGTCTTACCATCTTGAGGTTATCTTGAGATGATTTCGGGGCTTAGCGTCCCCGCGACCCGGTCCTCGACCAGGCCTTCTTTTTTGTTACACATCCCCAGGAAGCAACCCGTAGCAGCTGTCTAACTCCCAGGTACCTATTTACTGCCAGGTGAACACGGGAATCAAGGTGAAAGAAACTCTGCCCCTTTTTTGTTTCCGCCTCCACCGGGGATCGAACCCGGAACCTCAGGACTACGAATCCGAAGCGCTGTCCACTCAGCTGTCAGGCACCCTAACGTAAGAAACGCGACGTGTTGTTGAGTGAACGGGTTAATCAGTAAGGGGAATTAGGAGATTAATTAGGAGTAAGGAGACGACGCCACTAACACGTTATAATATGAAGGCAGGTCCCGGAATTGAAGGAATAAGAGAGCTAGTTCACTTACTCTTATTATGTCCATGTTCTGATCCCGATCCTGGTCCTGGTCCATATCTTTCATCCACCGCAAGCTCGTCTACAAAAAAAAAATAATGCACATTTGGCAACAAATCAACAAGTTCTAAAAAAATGTTTATAAATTGAATTAATTTTGATTTGGATAAACACCGTGTTAAATCTTTGTTTCGGAAATAAGGTTGTTGACTTTCGGAACAGTTTACCAGGTTACATAATAGACTGTAGATCACCTGACTGCTTCAATTGAAGGTTAATGCATATGAATGGGTGTAGATGGATATAAATAAAAGTTGTCTTGTATCGGGACAATAGACCTTTTGGTGTTTCCTAATTCATATGTTCTTAAGACAAGAACGAAGCGATAGGTTTGAATATTTATATAGGTTTGAGAACTGCTTTGTATATAATAGAACATAAGATTCAAGGACAGTGAAGAAGGTTCTGTTGGCTCACACAAAGCAGCTCCTCTTTATAGCCACACAAACGCATTTATATATGTGTCTAACCTACGCTTGAAACAATCAAGGGATCCCACGTCCATTATGTTACACTGTAATTCTAAAAAATCAAAACCCTCTTTCCTAATCTAATCTTGCCTGATCTCTCTTCAATCTTAACTTCAATTTATATTCATGGTACTAAGTTCTATTTCAGTCTTTGAAGACCATTACAGGTGTAATTACTAAACAGACCTATACTAAATGAAGCGTCTAGAAAAAAATACAAAATTTAAAATTTGTAGAGACGAGGTTTCGGTCCATCTTTGGCCACTATCGATGTCAATTCGGGTAATAATGGTCCAGGATGGATCGAAACGTCGCCACGATCTTTATTTTCATATACGTGGGTTGGGTGACTAATGTTCAGCCCCGTTATTGTGAATTAGTGTCTGAATGAATTATGCCAGTTGCTGTGAGGCTTCTGTGCTGGTTAGGGTTCGAGTCTCCTGATGGAAAAGTGTTCTAAAGTTGTAAAACTTCACTTGCGTGTCATATATATATATATATATATATATATATATATATATATATATATATATATATATATATATATATATATATATATATATAATATATATATATATATATATATATATATATATATATATATATATATATATATATTATATATATATATATATATATATATATATATATATATATATATAATATATATATATATATATATATATATATATATATATATATATATATATATATATATATATATATATATATATATATATATATACACACTGAGAGGTGCACCTCGCTTCACGGTGCGTATACACTGAGTTTACTATGTTCAGGACTAAAGGTATACTTACTGATTAGTCAGAAAGCTATTGTAACCCTCCAATGGTCAATATTGTAACCCTCTAGTGGTCTTCCAACCCTTCAGTGGTCAATAGGACTTAAGCTCCACACCAAACCAAACTGAAGACATGTGACCTTACCACATCACAAGTCCTGTATTGTCTCTAGTGCATGACATGACCACAGTCATGAATACTGTGTTGTGTCTGTGGTACAGTTCCACAGTCATGAGTACTGTGTTGTGTCTGTGGTACAGTTCCACAGTCATGAGTACTGTGTTGTGTCTGTGGTACAGTTCCACAGTCATGAGTACTGTGTTGTGTCTGTGGTACAGTACCACAGTCACTAGTCCTGTGTTGTGTTTATGGTACAGTACCACTGATTAGTTCTCTTTTCTCATTTCTCCTCAGTTCCTCTTTCTCATTCACTGCTCAGTCGCCTGTTCCATAACCTGCAAGAAAAAATGAATATTTACTCCTTCTGTTGTGCGTGTGTGTGTGTGTGTGTGTGTGTGTGTGTGTGTGACTTGATCAATTAAATTGTTTTTTTTAAATATCTGCTTAATAAGTCAGAAATTAACAGCACGTATCACACATATTTACAAATATCTAATGTATAGTCCAAAAATATACATAAGCGAGTTATAAGGACAAAAATGGATCACATCAAAACACTGACTTTCTATTAAAACTTGTTCACAATAAGCAAAACACAATAAACTTCAGCTAGACAAAATGAAAATTACTATGTGGTCTTCCGCTATGCTGTGCCATGCTACAGCACACCTGTCCACATATCGTTATGAACTATGTATCCAGAAAACAGATGCTTCCTCCCACACACACATCCGTATATGCTGTCAATATTTTACATATATTGGCTAATCGATCCGAGTCATTTAGATTCAATTCAATTTAAAGCAAGATTGAGATGAGAGGACATACCAGAGGAAGCACAGCTTCACTTTACTTGAAAAGAGAATACTGAGGGAGGGTCTGATCACGACGTATAAAGTTCTGAGGGATTCAATCCAAGCAAACCACTAGCGAAGCCGGTAAGGTAGAGAAGGAAAGATGCAGACCATGGCCAGGATTCAACAATAATATACACAACCACTTACGAAACAGGTACATCTTTCCATAAACATGGCGACTTTTTTCATATATTAAACAATTTATGGGTTCCGAAGCACTACGAGGTTGTTTATAACAACAATAACCTTGGGTTGTGAAGCTTTTTAGCTTAAAAACTGTTTAATGAATGAAAACAGAGCCATGAAAGGTGTACAGGTTTCGTAAGCAGTTGCTTAATGAATCCGGCCCAGGAGGCTCTTTGCTTGAATGGCTGGGATTAGACTGAGCTGACAGGGGGGAGTCTGGAGAGACAGACGTGCCAGGGAGACAAAGAGAAGCATTCCTGCATGGCACGTGCAGGGGTGGTGGTGGAGGCTTGCGCCATCTACAGGCACTGTGCACACGTGTCAGTGGAAGACTGTCGGGAAGCCTCGCTCCAGACATGGCCGTTGGTGGAGCTAAACACAAACACTACGTTAACTGACAACTGCTTTCTGTAGTTAACTCATTCCATTAGTTTAGGTTAGGTGAGATTAACCACGATAAACCGCTTTTGTTTCATGCGGTCTTTGTCCTCGGCTCACAACCGAGGAGACCCGAGTTTAATACCCGAGCAAGACTGAAACGCTGGGGCATTTGTGCGTCGTGTGCCGCATGCACATGTACCACAGGACATGGGGCCAAGCTACGACATAGAGACAACTTATGACATGACACACAGCATAAGACGTGGGAATAGAACACAGCATGAAGACACAAGACAAACTCCTCGACTTACCTCACCTGTAGCAGTGTCATTCCCGCCGGGAGGGGTTACTGTTACCGGTTCGTCATGCGCTGGGGTCACTTCAACCTTCAGGGAACCAGCCTCTATCGAGTTCACCAGGACGACGCCGAGGAGCATCAGCACACACAAGGACTTCATGGTGGCGAAGTCTGGCTGCTCCAGCAGCTGATGAAACTGGTGCTACACACCCACGACGCTCTCTGGTGTATTTTCCTGACTTCGCTGATGTCGCCTTCTGGGTGTCCGCCCGTCAGCGATGGAGTATGAGTGGTGACTGGTGGCTCCAGCAGCAGATACACCTGCCTTATATCCACTCTAAACTCAGCTGCCCCTAAACCACAAGCAGCTGTCGTAAACACACCTGTTGCTACCGTTTGAACGCTTTTAAATTGAAACAATAAACCTGGTTCAATATCCTGTGTCAAGCGTCGCAACACACGTGGCAGTATCACAGTGACACATCACTCACTGAGCTCTCTCTAACATCAAATAAAATAAAATAAAACTTATTCATAAATTGATTGTACATTTATAATTGGGAACGTTTACATATAAATTTAGTACAATGATTACATAGGAGTCACACAGAATCAGGAACTTTATTCGTAACAACTTATACAAGTCTAAATAAGTCATATCTGAACTAAACAGGTTTACAACAATTTAAATCACACTTAAAGTATAATTTAAAACTTTATATGTTTTAAAAGCAAAGTGAGGTTTACATTAAGGTAATAAGACAGATATCGGAACAATTTATATCACAAAATTAGGATGACAAAAAGACAGTTACAAGTATAACTAATGTAAAGCAATCATAACATAAAATAATATGTATTTTCTCTCTCTAAGCATTTTTGTGAAACTACACTAACAAAAATTCTGGGGGTTATCCTGGCTCAAAATTACTTCCAACACTCTGCTCATGTAATATCTATCTGACTCCAGTTGGACTCAAAATGCCTGTCAGTAATCCAATTCTCTGTGTCGGTAGTTGTTTCATAATTCCATATTATCCATCTGGGGGGGGGGGGTTTCTCCCTGCTCTCTCTACTCTGATGACTAATTATTTTATCCACGTCCTGCAGACCTGCTGCTGCTCCATTATCACTCATACTTAAGTTGTGTAGCCTACCAATATAAGGAGAAAGATATGGAGAAAGGAGGTAATAAAAGTATGTGTTTATGGGGAAGGCAAATTGGCAAAATGAACAGGGAAAGAGATGGGCCTCAAAATAACAATACATTATATACATAATACATTACACGAACAGTAGGAGTCTAAGAAATAAAATAAACGATTTAAATGCTCCTGTATATTCAGGAAAAAAAATAGATATTATTACACTTACAGAAACATGGATAAATTTAGAAAATAGAGAACTATTAGCTGAATATCAAATAAACGGATTTAAACAATTTCACACAGATAGATATAGTAGACGAGGAGGGGGAGTAGCCATATATGTTAAGGAAAATTTGAAATGTAGTCTCAAAGAGGGAATCAAACTGACCCACACACAGAAACTATCTGGCTAGAATTAAACGAAATAGCTAAAAAATATAATAGGAGTTATATACAGGCCACCAAACTTAGACTGAATGGAAGCAAAGCATCTATGGATAGATATATCTAGAGCATCTAGGTCAAACAGTATTTGTGTCATGGGTGACTTTAATTTTAGTAGAATCAGCTGGATTAACAGAACAGGAAATAAAGAAGCAGAAGATTTTCTAGAAATAATTGACAATTGCTTTCTAAAGCAATACTTTAAGAAACCAACGCGGGAAAATAATATTTAGACTTCGTGTTAACTAACAGGGAAATACTAATTAATGAAATAGAATTAGGGAGTGAGGAAGGGAACAGTGATCACAAAGAAATCAGATTTAACATAGAATGGAAAAGATTTGTAGGAGAAAATTCTGTCAAAGTGCCATATTTTCGAAAAGCTGATTTTAATAAGTAGTATTTTTAATAAACATTTTATCCCTGTATTTAATGAAGAACATAGGAATGAAGGTAACTGGAGAAGGCCTATTGGCCCATACGAGGTAGCTCCTGTTGATAACCACCCAATCCCGCTCATGTACATGTCCAACCCACGTTTGAAACAATCAAGGGACCCAACCTCCTCCATGCCACGTAGTTATTGGTTCCATAAATCAATTACCCTGTTACCGAACCAGTATTTACCCAGGTCTTTCCTAAACCTAAACTATCCAATTTATACTCATTGTTTCGTATTCTGTCTTGTGTTGATACTTTTAATACCCTATTAATATCCCCTTTGTAATGTCCATTCATCCACTTGTAAACCTCTATCATATCACTCCTAACTCTTCGCCATTCCAGTGAATGCAATTTAAGCTTTATTAATCTTTCTTCATATGACAGGTTTTTTATTTGGGGAATTAACTTTGTCTTCCTACGCTGGACACGTCCAAGTGAATTTATATCCATTCTATAGTACGACGACCAAAACTGAACTACATAATCTAAATGGGGCCTAACCAGAGCAAGATATAGCTGAAAAACAACACCAGGTGTCTTGTTACTAACGCTTCGATTAATAAATCCCAGGGTCCTATTTGCCTTATTACGAACATTCATGCATTGATCCTTTTGGTTTTAAATTCTTACTAATCATAACACTCAGATCTCTTTCGCAATCCGACTTCACAATCTCAACACCATCTAGCTTGTATCTTGTAACTCTATCATCATTACCTAGCCTCAAAACTTTATAATTATCATCATTAAACTGCATCTACCAATCTTTAGACCATATCAAAACCCCATTTAGATCGACTTGAAGTGATAGTGAGTTTTTTCCGTGTTTATTTCCCTACCGATTTTTGTATCATCGGCAAATTTGGAAATGTTGCTACTCAAACCTGAATCTAAATCATTTATATATATATATTATAAACAACAGAGGTCCCAAGACCTTGAGGCACTCCACTTACAACATTTTCCCACTCTGACTTAACCCCATTTATACTAACTCCCTGTTTCCTTTGGTATAGCCATGCCCTAATCTAACTTAATACAGCACCCCCAATACCATGAGCATCTATCTTTTAAATCAGTCTTTCATGTAGCACTGTATCAAAAGCTTTGCTAAAGTCAAGGTACACAACATCACAATCCTTACCACTATCAACTGCCTCAACTATGCTGGAATAAAATGATAGCAAATTTGTTAAACATGAACGACCATTTGTAAAACCATGTTGTGACATTCATTAAAATATGTTTTTCAAGATGAAGACGAATGGTATTTCCAATTATCGATTCAAGTAACTTTCCCACAATAGACGTTAGGCTAATTGACTGATAGTTTGACGCAAGTGATCTATCTCCTTTCTTAAAAATTGGTACCACATTAACAATCTTCCACGACTCCGGCACTCTGCCTGACTCTAATGATTTATTAAATACTAGCAGTACCCGGCCACGCGTTGCTGTGGCTCAGCAACGCACGTGCGTTGCTGAGCCACAGCAACCTTCCCTGTCCCCCATTCCCGCCTCACCCGTCTCCTCGACCTCCCAACCATTCCCCACTCCCCCGTCCCCTCGTCCTTCCCCACCATTACCCCCTCCTTTGTCCCCTCGTCCTCCCCACCATCTCTCACTTCCGTCCCCTCGTCATCCCCACCATTCCCCACTCCCTTGTCTGATGCATTCCCAAATGGTATGATGTTCCCATCAGAAAATTGGGAACATCAAGTGATCTGATGTTCCCATTACAGAAATATATGAAAAACAGTTAAAAAAGGAATTGAAAATATGGACAAAAAAAAACTATACTCACGAAATGAACGGTATGGTAAACAACACAGCTCAATTCCAATGCAATTCACACAAAATAATTAAATCAAAATGAAAATAAATAAAAATCTATGAAAATTCAATTTATCAATGCAGTCAGAAACATTGAAATGGAATTGTAATATATTTAGTATAGCATGTGTGTTGCTCTTACAAGCAACAGATGCCACTGTTTTTCAAGAAAAGCATAGTTTTACCTGTCACAGGTGTGGCATCTATACATATACTTACGAAATGAACGGTATGGTAAACAACACAGCTCAATTCCAACACAATATCACACAAAATAATTCAATAAAAACTGAAATAATTCGAAATCTATGAAAATAAAATTTTTCAGTACAATCGGAAACATTGAAATGACAATTCGTGACATATTTAGTATAGCGTGTATGTTGCTATTATGTGCAACAGATGGCGCTGTTTTTCAAAAACGCATGTTTTTTCCTGTCACAGGTGAGGCATGTATATAGTAGATATATAAAAAGACGCGCCTATTCGAATGGAACGCTGTGTCAAAATTTCAAAGCAATCGGTAAAGAGGTTTCGAAGATTTCCCTCACATGAAAAACAGTTTTTCAGAAAAAAACATGTTTTTTTTTTTACCGTCACAGACGTGACATCTATATAGTATATATATATATAATCTGCTCGGATACGAATGGAACATTGTGTGAAAATTTCTAAGCAATCGGTGAAGAACTTTCGGAGATTAGCGGTTATGCACAAACGAACTTTTACATTTTCATTTATATAGATGGTAGACAATGAATCGCATAGTTCCTCTTTGCATTCTTTAAGCACCCTGGCAAACACTTCATCCGGCCCTGAGAATTTGTTTGGTTAGAGTTTCACTATTTGTTTAACAATATCATCCCTGGTAACTGTTAGACTAGTCAAAGCTCCTCGTGTCCTCGTGTCCAAACCTGTCCTCGTCCCCACCCACAAAAACTTGTTCGGCTGAAGGCATAGAGTTAAGTTCTTCTTTAGTAAATACAGAGATAAAATATTTATTAAAAAATACTACTCATCTCTTCGTCATTATCCGATATCTGACCTGTCTCGGTTTTTAATGGACCTATCCTTGCCCTAACCTTTGTTCGATATATCTGAGAAACCCCTTTAGGATTTGCATTTGCTTGGCCTGCTATACGAACGTCATAGTTTCTTTTTGCCCTCCTTATCTCGTTTTTAACATTTCTAACCTGATGTACGAATTCTTGTTCGAAACTGACTTCCCCATTCTTAATCTTTTTGTAACAAGCTCTCTTTCTGCCTATAAGGTTTTTCAGATCCTTTGTTATCCATTTCGGGTCATTTGCATTTGATCTATTCAATTTGTAAAGTATACTACGTGCCTGTGCTTTGCTTAGATTTTTTAATTTATTAAAATATAACTTATTTTTAAATAAGTTATATTTGAATCCAAATTGAAATCCCCTTTTTACATCACACATTGCTGGGTTCACGTCTTGCTCCAAGACCGGCCCACCCTCTATGCCCAAGACTTTTCAATCTATTTTACCCAAAAAATTTCTAAGGATATTAAAATTAGCTTTACGAAAATCTGGCACTTTAACAGAATTTTCTCCTGCAGATCTATTTCACTTTATGTTAAATCTGATTTCTTTGTTATCACTGTTCCTAGTTCACTCCCAATTTCGATGTCATTAATCTATGTTTCTTTGTTAGTTAACACCAAATCTAAAATATTATTTTCCCGTGTTAGTTCCTTAATGTGTTGAGTAAGAAAGCAATCGTCAATTAATTATTTAAAATCTTCTGCTTCATTATTCCCTGTTCTGTTAATCCAGTTTATTCCACTAAAATTAAAGTCTCCCATGACACAAATACTGTTAGACCTTGATGCTCTAGATATTTCATCCCATAGGCGCTTTGCTTCCATTCTATTTAAATTTGGTGGCCTATATATAACTCCTATTATAAGATTATTTGCTTTTTCGTTAAATTCTAGCCAAATAGTTTTGGCGTGTGGATTAGTTTTGATTCCCTCCTTGAGACTACATTTCAAATTGTCCCTTATAAAATATATCCCTCGTCTAATATAACTTTCTGTGTGTAATAGTTTAAATCCTATTATTTGATATTCAGCTAATAGTTCTCTATTTTCTACATTCATCCACGTTTCGGTAAGTGCAATAAAATCTATTTCTTCTGTACAGACAAGAGCATTTAAATCGTTTATTTTGTTTCTTAGACTCCTACTGTTCGTATAATATACCCTAATTGTATTGTTATTTTGAGGTTCCACTCCTTCCCTGATCATTTTGCCAAGTTGTTTCTCCCGCAAACACGTACTTTTATTACCTCCTTTCTCCATATCAATTCCCATACCACTATCTACTAACAGTTTAAACCCAAACAAATCCCTCCCGCAGAGGTTCCAACGAGTTGGCAACATCAACAACCCCAGCCCTCGATAGATGCACCCCATCCCGAGCATACAAGTTATTACTTCGATAGAAGTGTTCCCAGTTATCTATGAAAGATATTGCATTTGATTTGCAATATTCTTCCAGACGGCAGTTGACACCAAGTGCCTTCGACAACCATTCATTTCCAACTCCCTTTCTTGGAAGAATGCTACATATGATCGGGACTCCTCCCCTTGCTCTTAATTAATTCTATGACTGTCTTAAACCTCTGTATCAGTGCCTCACTCCTAACTCGTCCAACATCATTTCCTCCTGCACTGATACAAATAATGGGATTGTTCCCTTTTCCAGCCATAATATCATTCATGTTGTTCACTAATAATATCATTCATGCTGTTTACTCATAACATCATTCATGTGAACAACATGAATTATCCTTTTTTTTACGTTTCTACTCTTTTTACGTTTCTGGTTAAGAAAAACAGCTGCTCTTTTTACGTTTCTGGTTAAGAAAAACAGCTGCTCTTTTTACGTTTCTGGTTAGGAAAAACAGCTGCTCTTTTTACGTTTCTGGTTAAGAAAAACAGCTGCTCTTTTTACGTTTCTGGTTAAGAAAAACAGCTGCTCTTTTTACGTTTCTGGTTAGAAAAAACAGCTGCTCTTTTTACGTTTCTGGTTAAGAAAAACAGCTGCTCTTTTTACGTTTCTGGTTAGAAAAAACAGCTGCTCTTTTTACGTTTCTGGTTAAGAAAAACAGCTGCTCTTTTTACGTTTCTGGTTAGAAAAAACAGCTGCACTTTTTACGTTTCTGGTTAGAAAAAACAGCTGCTCTTTTTACGTTTCTGGTTAAGAAAAACAGCTGCTCTTTTTACGTTTCTGGTTAGAAAAAACAGCTGTTCTTTTTACGTTTCTGGTTAAGAAAAACAGCTGCTCTTTTTACGTTTCTGGTTAGAAAAAACAGCTGCACTTTTTACGTTTCTGGTTAGAAAAAACAGCTGCACTTTTTACGTTTCTGGTTAGGAAAAACAGCTGCACTTTTCACGTTTCTGATTAGGCAAAACAGCTGCTCTTTTTACGTTTTTGGTTAGGAAAAACAGCTGCTCTTTTTACGTTTCTGGTTAGGAAAAACAGCTGCTCTTTTTACGTTTCTGGTTAGGAAAAACAGCTGCACTTTTTACGTTTCTGGTTAGGAAAAACAGCTGCACTTTTTACGTTTCTGGTTAGGAAAAACAGCTGCACTTTTTACGTTTCTGATTAGGCAAAATGGATGTTGTATACATTTCTGGTTAGGAAACACAGTAGTATTTTTGACGTAATGGCAAATCGGGAGAATAGGTTGATTTTCTTAAGCCTTCAGCATCCAGCCTTTCAGTGAATAAAAGACTTTTATATAGTGTTGCAATATTTTATTCATGAATAAAATTACACGTGCCATTGTGCACAAAATAATTAGCAAATCACACGGCATAATAAATTAATAAAATTAATAAAAACTAATAATAATAATAAATACATAATAATATAAATTAATAAAAACAAATTCCAGATTAAACATCTATAATGCCAGGTATGCCTGCCTATTACACAGTATGCTGGGTATGTCAGCATGTTATAGAGTATGCTGAGTATGCCTACATGTTATAGAGTATGTTGAGTATGCCCACATGTTATATAGTATGCTGGGTATGTCAGCATGTTATAGAGTATGCTGAGTATGCCTACATGTTATAGAGTATGCTGAGTATGCCCACATGTTATATAGTATGCTGGGGTATGCCGGCATGTTATACAAAGGGGCCTTGCAAAGCAAACAGATAATTGTGCTATGTGAATTGTGATGAAACCTTTGTGTGCATTCATGACTACATGTGTGTGTGTGTGTGTGTGTGTGTGTGTGTGTGTGTGTGTGTGTGTGTGTGTGTGTGTGTGTGTGATTTATCTTATTGCTCTTCTTCCTCCTCTTCCTCCTCCTCTTCCTCCTCCTCTTCTTCCTCTTCTTCTTCTTCCTCTTCGTCTCCTTGTGGTGCTTCTTCAGCTCCTCCATTTCCATCTTCTTCTGGACCTCCATGTCCATTTTCCACTCTCACAACCACATGGCCATACCCGCCTGGTGGTACCGAGGATATTTGGAGTTAGGTTAGGTTAGGTTAGGTTAGGTTAGGTTAGGTTAGGTTAGGTTAAGTACACGACTTTCTTAGGTTAAGTAAGGCTAGGTTAACTACAAGCGCAGGTTTGGTTAGGTTACGTTAGATACGAGAGTTAGTTAGATTTGGTCAGGTTATGTTCAATAATAGGTTCATTTAGATACATGTGTAGGTTAAGTTAGGTTGGTTTAGACACATAATTAAGTTTGCTAGGTTAGGTTAGGGTATTCTAGGTCCACGAGCGGGCTACAGGTTACATATATATACTCACCTATTTGTACTCACCTATTTGTGCTTGCGGGGGTTGAGCTCTGGCTCTTTGGTCCCGCCTCTCAACTGTCAATCAACTGGTGTACAGATTCTTGAGCCTACTGGGCTCTATCGCACACATATGTGTGTGTGTATGTGTGTGTGAATGTTGGGTGATCTCCACAACCCACAGCAGAGTGTGTGTGTAGGTTACACGTCCAAATTGGTTTGAGTATCAGTTCAGTGTCTTCAAATTCCTTAGCAGTTTGAGTGGACTCCAGGCTGTGTTAGTTTTAGCGCATCGTGGGGCGATGTTTAATACGCGTGTCTGAGGTGATCCAGGACGCTGGTTCGATTCCACCGACCTGCTCCAATGATTTTCTCATAGATATATCAGTCTCTTGTGATAGCATTGTGCATATAATTGAATCTGAGTCAGAAGATTCTCAACTATTGCTCAATTGCTAGCAAATTATAATGTGCATATATTATTGTCACAAGGATTGCTATTGCAAAAAATAGCTAATATTATCATGACTGGTATCAAGCGTGGTAAGAGTTAGCGTGACCGATTGATTGTCTGTTGGACCGAGTTCGATTCCCAGATCGAGGAGATGGCACGCCACTCTCCCAACTGTTTACCGTCACGGAAGGCAGCAACTACCACACTGGTGCGGTCCAGCCTGGAGTTCAGCTCGAATTCCTAGAAGAATGTGTGTCCAGGGGGGACACACCATTCGGGGAACCGGTCGGCCGAGCGGACAGCACGCTGGACTTGTGATCCTGTGGTTCTGGGTTCGATCCCAGGCGCCGGCGAGAAACAATGGGCAGAGTTTCTTTCACCCTATGCCCCTGTTACCTAGCAGTAAATTAGGTACCTGGGTGTTAGTCAGCTGTCACGGGCTGCTTTCTGAGGGTGGAGGCCTGGTCGAGGACCGGGCCGCGGGGACACTAAAAAGCCCAAATAATTATCACAAGATAACCTCAAGAAGGGGTCTATAGACCCTCACTGACAGGCCCAATCGATGGAAAGTGGGGAGTACCTCTCGGACAGGAAACAGAGGGTCACGATGCAAGAAGAAAACACATTAATTGCGAACTCTCACGTTCAAAATATCATTTGTATCTTCATATCATATTCAGTATAATAAATATTGTTACGATACCAACCTGTAGAGGCACAGCAGCGACAATGGCCGCCAACGCCGGGGTGACCGACGCTGCCGCCGCTAAAGTGATCGTTGCCGAAAGAATTGCGACGGCCGCTCCTCCTCGAGTAGTCGTTGTTGGGGTTGCTTCTGCACCCGTTCACGATCTCCCGTTGGTTCGACCGGCAGGCTGTTGACTGACAGATTCCGTTGGCGCGCCGGCACGCCCTCAAGCTCCTGCACCCTGTTTGGATCGTGGGGCGTTTTCAAATAGAGGGTCCCACGCCGGGGTTGCATACTCGGTGATTAGTCTCACGTAGGGTGTAAACAATATACCAAAACAATGTGTGTATACAGCTCTGGAGTGGAAGGTCTCTTTGAAAATACACAACATTTTTCAAAATATACAACAAGGCTTATTTCAGAACTGAGTGGAAGAAACTACGAGAAATAACTCTGGGAACACACAGAAATCACAATTTGCGTGATGCATCAAATGAACAAATCCACAAGGGCCGTGACGAGGATTCGAACCTGCGTCCGAGAGCATCCCAGACGCTGCCTTAATCGAATGAGCTACGGCATGGTCAAAAAGTAGTTGAAACCGAAGTTCTACTGAACTTACTGGATCCTGCAGCCTCTCCGAGACACAACCCAGGATTTTACACAACTGCCCCCATGCACTCGAGCTATGTCAATAGGCCGTTCTCCCTCTTCGCCCTTACTTCATTACACACAGAAATCCCAATTGCGTGATGCATCAAATGAACAAATCCACAAGGGCCGTGGCGAGGTTTGTGCCTCGGAGAGGCTGCAGGATCCAGTAAGTTCAGTAGAACTTTGGTTTCAACTCCTTTTGACCATGTCGTAGCTCAGTCGATTAATTAAGGCAGCGTCTAGTATGCTCTCGGGCGCAGGTTCGAATCCTCGTCACGGCCCTTGTGGATTTGTTCAACTCTGAAAAATTAGACCTCACCAGACGGCAGGAAAGTATTAGGAAGTGAGACATGAAAACTGCATGCAAGATTTTCAAGGGAAAATAACATCATTGATAAAGTTGTAATATTTCCACAAAAGGATATATATATAAATGAAACTAAAGACATAAATTAAAGACAAATAAACTAGAGAAGAATCAGAAAGAATTTCTTTATTGCAAAGATTTTTTACATAAATGGAAGTGGTTGAAGGTAAAGGTAGTTTATATATATATATATATATATATATATATATATATATATATATATATATATATATATATATATATATATATATATATATATATATATATATATATAAATCTTTGCAATAAATAAATTCTTTCTGATTCTTCTTGCGTTAAATTTTGTAACTGATAGAGAGAGATAAGTAGAAAAATAGGATGTAGAGAGAAGAACAAATGGGGTGGATGGAGAATAACAGAGACAAAGGAAGGGAGCTAATTTACTTACTGCTGTCGTGTCCGAATCCTGAACCGGATCCGGATCTATAACTCCGTTCCTCCGGGCGTTTCCCTGAGAAACAAAACAATGTTATACATCTGATAGTAATTCGTCTTTACATATACTGTCTACATAACAATCCAGCAGCCTGACTTGTAAACAATGTGTCACAACTCTAGATAAGGAGTAGGCCTACCTTCAAGCACCTTCTAGACTTCTGCCTTAAGCTGTCAGAGGTAACTGAGGTAAAAACCAAAGGAAATTTTGATGGAAAAATAACCATTTTTCCCCATACTCTGTACTCATAGGCAAAAAAAAAAAACTTACTACCCCAGGAACAAAACTTGTGTGACATTCTAATATTACTAACCTCAAAATGTTTTGTCCAAGCAATTTGTTTTCGAGAAAATTATCTCGTATTAAAAGGTTCTCTATTACATGCATATCTAACTTCCTATAATGTTTAGTTCCAAGTACTTCGTTTCGCAAATCAATTATAATATCAGATTCACTCAGTTATATTAAGTAAACTATATTTGCCAGAGAATTCCCGAGAAAAGATATATATTCCTGCGTCTGTGCTGTCTAAATAGCATAAAAATCTCTACCACAAATAACGATATGAATGACTTTCTTATTTCAATTTAAACAGCTTAAAAAAAACTTATTTAAAGATTGCCTTATTCACGTTAAATGAAAAAATCCTTCTAAGACGATAGTACTTATAGCAAGGAATCCTAGCACAAGAACACGATATATTAGGCCTAATATAGTATATATGTGCTATACTAGGCCTAGGAAAGTTTGTCTGAATTTTCCCTTTTGTTTTTTTCGTACTATATAAAATTAATATCACAAAAAAGTGAATTTGTGTGGGCCCCAAGAATACATGTTGGTACTTTCGACCAAATAATGGCTATAAGTGGCTATTATTAATATAATATTGATAATATAACTTGGGCTATTCATTTTAGGAAAATAGGCTGAAAGAAATAGGATGAAATAGGATCAATTACTATTTATGAAGTGAAGAACTATAGAGTGCTGAGGCTAATTGACTCTCCAAGCCCTCCGATGACTGTGACTAGGATTCGTCAAGTACCTCCTCCACCACCTTACGAAACCTGTGCATCTCTCATCAATCAAGACGGCTTTATTTGCATTTTATTAACCCGTTGATGAGCTCTGAGGCACAACGATGTTGTTTATAAGCATAATAACATCGTGTTGTGAAAGTTTCTATGATAATTGAAAGATGTACAGGCTTCGTATGTCGTGGAGGAAATACTAGACGATTCCTGGTCTAAGGTTGTGTCTGCGGGATTGCTCAAAAGTGGCCCTGTTTTATGTCTGTGGCAGTGCACCGGCTCCCTGTATATGTCTGTGGCACTGCACCGGCTCCCTGTATATGTCTGTGGCACTGCACCGGCTCCCTGTATATGTCTGTGGCACTGCACCGGCTCCCTGTATATGTCTGTGGAACAACACTAACGACCCCCCCTTCATTTATGTGTCTGTTGAAAAGTCCCACAGACCACAAAGTTCATGTCTGTGGAACACCACCACAGACTCCCCAAGCTTGTGCCTGCAGTGAAATAGTGTTCAGTAATATGTCTGTGGCACACAGTCTTTGAGTCCTGTGTTGTGACTCTTGAAAGGTGCCACAGAACTCTTGCTCGGGGTCTGTGTTCTTGGCTATTTAATAGCGACACAGTTTCTCGTGGATACTTTCTTTCTCTCACTTTCCCACTCTGTCTCTCTCTGTTTTCGGCTCCATCATCTGCAAGGAAAAAAGAAAAGTGGTACAAATATTTTTACTGTGTGTGTGTGTGTGTGTGTGTGTGTGTGTGTGTGTGTGTGTGTGTGTGTGTGTGTGTGTGTGTGTGTGTGTGTGTGTGTGTGTGTGTGTGTGTGTGTGTGTGTGTGTAGACACATTGTGTAAATGTATAATTACACCAAATTTTATTTCCTGAGAATGAGCTTCAGCTATTGGGTTCTGCCTCTCCACCTTCAATCTGCTGATGTACTTGCTTGAGAACCAATCGCGTCGCCATACCTATACATAAAGCTATGTGTGGAGTCTTCCTTTACCCATATCGCCCCATAACATATTCTTATCACATTCTTAACACCTTCTTAACAATCTTCCTTTACCTCCATATCACTTCTTATTCCGACTGTTCCATTCTCAGTCAATGAATGTTCTTATGATGTCTCTTGTGCCTTATTAAGGTACTTAGATACCACTAGTGCCACCTTGCTTGTATTACTTGCCCTTCTATTACCTTGAGAACTTTGTATGTGGTAATCATGTTTCCCTTGATTTGTCTCTCTCTCTCTTTCTCTCTGCCTGTGACGTGAAAAATTATTTTAGACTTCCCACTTAAATCATACGTTTCAGCTCTGAGAGTTGTCTGAAGCCATTCATCGGAACTTTCTCCAGCTTCGTTTTGCGTTCAGGAGAGACCCTAGTACTCACCTAATTGTGCTTGCGGGGGTTGAGCCTCGGCTCTTTGGTCTCGCCTCTCATTTGTCAGTCATCTAAGTGAGTATGAATGTAAAATGTATGCGAGTGAATGTGTATAATCACAAATATATATATATATATATATATATATATATATATATATATATATATATATATATATATATATATATATATACATATATATATATATATATATATATATATATATATATATACATATATATATATATATATATATATATATATATATATATATATATATACATATATATATATATATATATATATATATATATATATATATATATATATATATATATATATATATATATATATATAACACTTTATGTGCCATTCACTCTGAAGGAGCTTTTCTGACTCCTGTTAGTAGATGTAGAACTTTCCTCTACCCTTCCTACAACCCAGAGTAAGGTTCATGGTAAGCCTTACCCTTAACAATGTCCCTGGGTGGGTACAGGAGTAGAAGACTCCTGACTCCTGTTAGCAGGCTGTGAGCTTCCTCTTCCCATAATTTAAGTTAAACCCACTAGTTTTACAATAGGGGTAAAAGGCTATTAACCGTTGTTAGAAAGCTAAGACCTTTCCCTTCACTCAGCTCACAAACTGAGCTGAACAAATCACATTCACCCAATACATGAATTATTGCAAACTATGTCAAAACCTTAACAGACAAATATATAAACTCAAAAGATACTAAAAAAAAAAAATGGGATAGACATTGCTAAAAATTTTGGTTTATAAACTAGGACGTGCATGGTCTGTGGCAACAAACACACCGCGTTGTTTACTCTAGGTTGACTTTCATGTATTTAAGCTGTCGAGGTAAATGAATTGATGATGTAAACCAGCTCACACTTGTGTAGATATCCGCCTCTGTGATCCGATAACAGATGCGTTCACGTTTTATATATATATATATATATATATATCCAAACAAAATTCGAACCAATGCGGAAATTGGTGAGAGTTCCAGGCTGAATATTCAGACATTTCTCTACAATATTCTTGATTTCCATAAAAATATCTGGCTTGTTTTAGTCATTATGATTAAGAATAGATTTGCCCGTCGCCTGCCCCTGAGGGGACAGTATAAGAGGTGGGGGGGGGGGGGAGACTACAGCAAGGCGTCTCAAGATCAGTTCTCTGACTTACCTCACCGGAAGATATGTTTCCGCTCGGTTCTTCTTCTGGCACGGGTTCGTCCGTGTTGGTGACCCCAACACCATGCGGGTTGGTAACCGCAACACCGTCCGGGTTGGTGACCGCAACACCGTGCGGGTTTCTGGCCCCAGCACCGTTCTGGCCGTTCACCATGGTCACCAGGAAGCCGCAGAGGAGCGTCAGCACAAACATTGGCTTCATGGTGGTGATGTCTCGGGTCTGGTTGCTGTTGAGACTGTTGCTGCACCCAACAGGCTGTCTATTGGTTTCCCTGACTTCAGTTAGGTCGCCTCCTGGTGGCCGGCCGTCAGCGGTGGTGTGTGACTGGTGACTGGTGGCTTCAGCAGCTGATACACCTGTCTTATACCCACTGAACCTTTAGCCGCCTCTAAACACAAGCACCTGTGGCAAAGGCAGGTGACAGTTGAACAAATTGAAAGCTCGAAGGTATTCCTCGTAAATTTCCAGTCGGCTATGTGAGTGCCACGTTGCTGGATCCACGTTCAACAGCAGGCACTGAACTCTCCCTCAGGTCAACCCATTTAGGGTCATGAAGTTGTTTATAACATGCTTAAAGCAATACTATTCAATAATATAAAAAAAATGAGCTTCATGAAGTTCAAATTACATTCAATAAATCATTTGCGTTTAATATTCCTTCATTCCCCCAAAATTCATGTTAGACTTTTTTTCTTCGTTTTTTAATATTTTTGATTAACTGTTCTTGCTTGGTGCTACGAATTCTTTTTTGTCAGTTCTTTTATTGTGTCTCATTGTTTTCATGTTGTTGGGACATGAATTAAACCTGTTTGACCCATCGAGAGCCCAAAGGCTAACGGCTTGCTATCCGATATAAGTTATAACTCACTCCTTCATACGTATTTACTACTGGGTGACCAGAGGCATCAGGTGTAGAAAGCCTTTGGGCGAACGCGTCACATTTCTATAGTTTTCAAAAATCAAAGTTCAACACAAAGACAACCATCGTCGTTGTGTCAAGAAACTATTAGTATTATACGATATCGTCAGCGCAGTAGTTAGCCCAGTCAATCCACAACCTATTGAGCCTGGTTAGATTTCTTGATTAAATTCCCATCTAATCCAACTATTAGTAGTAGTGGTAGTAGTAATAAATTACAATATCTTTATCATAATCTTCCTCCTGCTCTCTCACAAGATAAAAAGAAAAAATCCCAAGCTTTCTCTTGGGGTTACAGCGTCACAACATGGCTGCTTGTCCAAAATTCTGAGTGTCATTCTATTTATTCTATTTTTCTCTCGGCGCTCAGAAACTGTTTTTCTATTGCATTATTGGTCCCATGTTGCTCTGGGAAGATGAGGTAATTTATGAGGAGAGAGCGCCCAACCAGTGTGTTTATGTGGCACTTGGAAGGGTTTATGAGAAAAAGGAACTTGAATATGAGGACAAGAAGCTGGGATATGAGGACAAGGAGTTGGGATTTAAGGACAAGGAGCCGGGAAATGAGGACAAGGAACTGAGAAATGATAACAACGCTGTGGGATATGAGGACAAAGAGATGGGAAATAAGAACGGAGTGAAGGAATGTTGTAATGAACACAACATTTGAATCATCGGGGGATTGAACACCTACCCAGCAAGAAACAAGATCGTCACTCAACCGACAACTCCATCAGTAGACAATAAGTCACAACAACGGGGCTGCGAATTAAACCCTCTATCCCACACATCCAGATGGATAGGTCATATGTCCTCCAGATGGATAGGTCCTCCGGAAACTGTAAATTATCGTTCTTGAAAATTCTGAGTTGTGTTAGATAGAATTCTGATAATTCTGAATTCTTTTTTTTTTATTTATTAAATATAAGACTTTCCGTGGTGAAAATTCAGACTTCACTTGAGTCCGCCAAGTCTTGGGAGATGAAGCTGGATGTATTCGAAGTGTTAGACTATTACGATGTTCAAAGTCTATTAGTGTTTTAGAACCTTACGATGTTCTAAGACACTAATTCAATATTTCCCACCCACGTTTTTCATTCTTGCTGTCTTCATCATAAATTAACTCTCGAACACTAGAATGAAAAGTAAACTGCATGACGTAAATGCATCCATTCCCATGTCTAACCTACACTTGAAACAATCATACATGTCTAGTCTACGCTTGTAACAATCAAATGCTATGACGTTTATTATGTTACCCGGTTAAGCTTTGATCACTGTATCGTAAATTGACATAACAGTCCTTAATTGAGATCCGAGATGAATTACGCATGTGTATCACGCCACATATCACGTGTATCACGCCACTTGAACATGTGTTGTGCCACACACCCGCAGAGACTTGTGATGCTGCGTACATGTTGGGATTCAAACGAGAATGAATATATTTAGGAATGGCTTCGCTCTCTCATCACCAGGCCCGTGTGGAGAGCAAGTTTGGGGGTGTGTTGAATGAGTGGTTCACGAGGGCAGCGATGAGTCGTTGCGGAATGAGATGAATAACGTATGTTACTCATCTTCGTTGTATGTGTCGATTCCTTAACGTTTTGGCATTTTAGGAGAGCCTGGTGGAGACGAAGACCCAAGTGTGTGTTCGGGATTATAGCACTTCGTCAAAAGGAAGAAACTTATCTGGAGAAAGCTTGTAGGAATGGTCAAGAATTCCTTGTGTGTTAATTTATAAATGTGAAAATAATTTCAAGTCTTCTGTTTACAGAACACCAACCAAGGTTGGGTCTTGTGTACACTTTTACTCATCAGATCATTGAACAGTAAAACAAGATGTATTTTCTTCAATTTTATTTTAGAGTTTTAAGGATATGTAGTCATGAGTTTATATAAATTAGTGATATATAGTGTAACTAGTATGTTATTACTTAATATAGTTGCTACATCTATTTTACTTTAAATTAAAATACCCTGTCTAATACCCTAAAATAAAAATTGATACAGCCAGCCCAATTACTCGAAACACTTTCTTTAATTCGAAAAAGAAAGAATACAATATTAAAGAACACAGAAATTCTGCCATTTTATGATAACTTCTGTGGAATTCCTAAATTAATAAAGCAAATTAAAATCAATGTCGCTCTAAGGAATCCTGATATCATACAAAAAATACTCTGATTAAAAAATTCCCAAAATAGTTGTAATGGATGTGTGTATATATAATTCCATGTGAAGATTGTAAATAAGTTCTGTGTTGGACAAACAGATAATCATCTTGAGAAAATAATAAGAGAACGCAAAATACAGCCTAAGAACAGGTCCACAGTCTAATACATTATTTGCATGATTTGTATTGGAGATTTAATACAAAAACACACTTATGTATATATGTGTATTTCATGTAAAGATGTGAACTACACCAAGTCTTTCGCACTCTTCTGAGTGCATTATCGAGGTCTGAGTACATGGTCAGGACGAGTCTTTCATCTCAGCAACTAACCATATACTTGATCATACACTCATGAGAGTGGAATCCCCAGCAAACACAAAACGAAACTGTTCACTCCAGGACGGACCGAAACGTCGTCGTCCCTTCAACTTCTAGTGTGTGGTCTGGTCAACATACTTCAGCCACGTTATTGTGACTCATCGCCTGCAAACTGTTCCTATTTTCCACTTGTTACAACTTGTAATAAAGTTGCTATATCTTGTTATAACTTTTTATGACGCATTAGAACGTTAATACAACTTGCTAATATTGGTTGTTACAACTTGTTAGTAGGTGTTAAAAACCTGTTCAGAAGTTGTAGGAACGTCGTACTTTCGACGTGTGTTTGGCGGGGAACGACTTTGGTGCTTGTTATGGATCAATAATGTTTGATTTTGACATTTATCATGATAAATCATTTATGTTCATACTGTAACTTCTTTCATCAGTTATCGGGAGATTAACATCATGTCCATTTGTTTTCTAGTATATAAGGTCTGAGTTAATTGTATCATGCTGTAATGTGCTTGTATAATATATTTTTGTTAATGCTATTGCATGTTTATTAATGTAAAGGGGGGGGGGTTATCTTGAGATGATTTCGGGGCTTAGTGTCCCCGCGGCCCGGTCCTCGACCAGGCCTCCACCCCCAGGAAGCAGCCCGTGACAGCTGACTAACACCCAGGTACCTATTTACTGCTAGGTAACAGGGGCATAGGGTGAAAGAAACTCTGCCCATCGTTTCTCGCCGGCTCAATTTCTGTTTTTGCTCAATTAACATAGATAATTCTCTGGTTAGACCATTATTTACATACCCATCTATTCGTTTAACTTTTAAAATAGTGATCAGTTCTTTTATATAATAATATTGTGTTATTTCATTCTGGTGCTTCTTAGCTGCCTGTATTTCATTTATTTGTTTGTATGTTCCTTTGTTACCCTTACTTAAAGTATATTGCTTTGCATATTAAGTGGTTGACTTATTTATCCCTAGACAAATGTAGTTGGCAAGGCCGCATTTATATCTATTTTAGAACTACAGAAGCAAAGGAACCATACCCAGAGATCAAGGGTCATAACAGTGCTCAACTGTTGAGCACGAAGGTCGTTCAGACCAACTTTAAGGTTAAAGGAACCATACCCAGAGATCAAGGGTCAGAAGCAAAGGAACCATACCCAGAGGTCAAGGGTCAGAAGCAAAGGAACCATACCCAGAGGTCAAGGGTCAGAAGCAAAGTAACCATACCCAGAGGTCAAGGGTCAGAAGCAAAGGAACCATACCCAGAGGTCAAGGGTCATAACAGTGCTCAACTGTTGAGCACGAAGGTCGTTCAGATCAACTTTAAGGTTAGTTAGTTACTCGCCTATGTTGGTGACTCCTCTCGCAGGGGCGATGACCAAACAGTTGCATATTTTACGCAGCAAATAAACAAGAAAATGAGACTGCGTACACAGCCCAGCCCGTTAATTATATTCAGACAAGCACCCCGTAAACAATTATAATTGTTTTACCTAACCAGAAACGCAGGAGCCCAAACGTCCCTCGTAACATATTAAGGCAGATTCATAGAAAAAGTCAATATTATTATGCTTTAATTTGTAATAATACGTCATATTTTTTACGGATTGGTCGATTCCGTACACATTACGAGACATTAAGTGAGAGGATAGGTTACTAGGGAACAGCCTTGAGTAAGGAGTTTAAGTTGTAACTCGATAAGCCCTTGATTGTCAACTGAGGCGGTCTATGGTACTCATAATAGGCCTTGCTGAGCTGGGACTTCCAGGGGTATAACTTGCCTCTATTCCACAGGTATAATTGGCTACTATTACATAGGTATAATTTGGTTCAATTTCATAGGTATAATTGGCTACTATTACAGAGGTATAATTTGGTTCCATTCCATAGGTATAATTGGTTACTATTACATAGGTATAATTTGGTTCCATTCCATGAGAAAAAAATCTGGTGCTATTCCATGGGTATAATTTGCCTCTAATCCATTGGTATAATTTGGTACTATTCCTGTGTATAATTTGGCTCCAGTCCATGGGTAGAATATGCCTTTATTCTACGGGCATAATTTAGTTCTATTCAGTGAGTAAAATATGTCATTATTTCATGGGTATAATGTGTCACTATTTCATGGGTATAATTTATCACTATTTCATAGGAAATTTGTCACTATTTCATAGGGTATAATTTGTCACTATTTCATGTGATAATTTATCACTATTTCATAGGAAATTTGTCACTATTTCATGGGAATAATTTGTCACTATTTCATGTGATAATTTGTCACTATTTCATGGAGGTATAATTTGTCACTATTTCATGTGATAATTTGTCACTATTTCATGGAGGTATAATTTGTCACTATTTCATGGAGGTATAATTTGTCACTATTTCATGTGATAATTTGTCACTATTTCATTGAGGTATAATTTGTCACTATTTCATGTGATAATTTGTCACTATTTCATGTGATAATTTGTCACTATTTCATGTGATAATTTGTCACTATTTCATGGAGGTATAATTTGTCACTATTTCATGGAGGTATAATTTGTCACTATTTCATGTGATAATTTGTCACTATTTCATGTGATAATTTGTCACTATTTCATGTGATAATTTGTCACTATTTCATGGGTATATTTTGGCAACTTTTCACGGGAATAATTTGGTTTAAACAAGAAGAAAAGTAGCCTCAATAATACAAATTCCAAGTTTGGAACAATTTCTGATTAAAATATATGTATTTCAGTTTAAGTAAACAATCAATATAAAGTGACTGAGAAGCAATAGGAAATATTTACATTCACACATCTTGTACTATTAATTATTGTGGTGAGGGGACACGTTAGTGTGTTTGTATTCCCCTAGTTGTGCTGGCGGGGGTTGAGCTCTGGCTCTTTCGGCCCGCTTCTCAACTGTCAATCAGTCAACTGTTACTAAGTATTATTTTTTTTTCTCAAACACACACACACACACACACACACACACACACACACACACACACACACACACACACACACACACACACACACACACACACACACACACACACACACACAAACAACCAGGAAGCAGCCCGTGACAGCTGTCTAACTCCCAGGTACTTATTTACTGCTAGAAAACAGGGGCATCAGGGTGAAAGAAATTCTTCCCTTCCGTTTCCACCTGCGGCCGGGATCGAACCCGGACCCTGGGATTACAAGTCCCGTGCGCTGTCCATTCAGCCACGGCTCCCTGTGTATGTGCGTGTGTGTGTGTGTGTGTGTGTGTGTGTGTGTGTGTGTGTGTGTGTGTGTGTGTGTGTGTGTGTGTGTGTGTGTGTGTGTGTGTGTGTGTGTGTGTGTGTGTGTGTGTGTGTGTGTGTGTGTGTGTGTGTGTGTGTGTGTGTGTGTGTGTGTGTGTGTGTGAATAACAGCGGGGGGGTCTAGAGTGGGGAAGAACACATGGGATGAACACCGTGGAAACAGTCACGTGGCGGACCAGACTGTTGGTGATGTGTTCATGTACTCGTGTTCCTCACCACCACCACGTCACGGCCTCGCCTACGCGCGCGCTCATGCTGCTCTGCTTTACATCTTCATCTTTATTTCAAACCTGTTTACACACACACACACAAACGCAGGCGATGAGTCACAATAACGTGGCTGAAGCATGTTGACCAGACCACACACTAGAAGTTGAAGGGACGACGACGTTTCGGTCCGTCCTGGACCATTCTCAAGTCGATACATTATCAATCGACTTGAGAATGGTCCAGGACGGACCGAAACGTCGTCGTCCCTTCAACTTCTACTGTGTGGTCTGGTCAACACATACAAATCTCCTCTTACTAAGAGCACGTGATCACGTGACCACTGGGTGTTCAGTACCAAATTCTCTCAGCTTGTACAAAGTTACATTTTCTCAGCTTGGGTACAATACCACATCCTCAGCTTGAATACATGTGCATATTCTCAGCTTGTGCACAGGACCCCTTCCTAAGTGCACAGTACTACACCGTCAACATGAGCCCATCAAATGTATCTTAGTGTGTCAAGATAAGGGCGCCACCGCCAGGCTCTTGTCTTGAAATACCTATAGATACATTTGATTTCATTTGAAATTATATTACACAAGATTGTTGCAAGATTAGTTACAAAGAAGGAGTAAAGCTAACACCCAGTGTGCACATTGAGTGTATGTGTTCTCCCTCTGTATTATCGCATTGATGCCTGATACAAATGTATCTGGCTGCTCTTGGGTCTCTTGTTGTTTTGATGAGCCTAGAACACAAATCATTGAGAAAAAAACACTCCTGGTACTTTTACCTCAGGTACGCCAAAGCAATGGGATTGTAACATTGTACTGATTAACTAATTCTCTGTATTTACGGATCTAAGCTGATTCCCTGTATGTGGCAGCACCTCCTATATAGATACCCTACATGAAAGTCAATGTAGATGAACGAGTAGATCAACAGCCTGTAGGTCTTCCAGGGGTGCAATATAATCCTGTCTGGATTACCAGCGGGATTTACCAAAAAACTAAATGTTTTTAACTTGGGCAGAAAGAACATTGTCTTTATTGATATTGATCGTCATTTTCCCCCTCACCTTACTCTTATAAACATTCGTGCTACGAACAGCATTTATGGCTGTTATGTGCGAGTGTGAGAGTAACTCTAGCACACACTCAGAACACGCGGGGTCATAGAGCTAGAGCTCGATCCTGCAGGCACAAATAGGTGAGTATACACACACACTGACATACACATCCCCAACACCACCTCACGTCGCTGGAAGACAGAAGAGCCCGGGAAGACATGATCACCACATACACAATTATCAGGGGAATTGACAGGGTAGACATGGATGGGTTATTTAACACGGGTGGTACACCCACAAGGGGACACAGGTGGAAGCTGAGTACCCAAATGAGCCACGGAGATATTAGAAAGAACTTTTTCAGTGTCAGAATAGTTAGTAAATGGAATGCATTAGGCAGTGATGTGGTGGAGGCTGACTCCATACACAGTTTCAAAGGTTGATATGATGGCGCTTGAGAAGCTCAGGAATCTGTACACCTGTAGATTGACTGTTGAGAGGCAGGACCAAAAAGCCAAAGATCAACCACCGCAAGCACAACTAGGTGAGTACACACACTCACACACACACACACACACACACACACACACACACACACACACACACACACACACACACACACACACACACACACACACACACACACACACACACACACACACACACACACACACACACAAGAATAAAGCAGGACAGAGAAAGCAGGGCAGACTGTATTTTTCAGGACAGCCGAAAAGCCTTTGATACAGTACTGCACAGGAGATACCTATTCAAGCTTGACAGGCAGACTGGAGTAAGCGGAAAAACCCTAACTACTTAGGTAAGGAATTACTTAACTGGCAGGAGCCAGAGAATAACAGTCAGGGGCGAGACGTGAGACTGGTGAACCGTAACGAGTGAAGTACCGCAAGGATCGGTGCTGGGACCAGTTCTATTTCTTATATAAGTGAACGACATGTATACAGGAGTCGACTTCTATATGTCGATGCTCGCGGGTGACACGAAGTTAACGAGATGAATTGTGCCAGATGAGGATTGTAGGATCCTCCAAGAGGACTTGATCAAGCTGCAGAGAAGATAAGATAAATGGCTACTTTAGTTCAACACGTGCAAGTGTAAGGTTATGGAAATGGGACTAGGTGACAGGAGACCAAATGGTCAGTACACAATGAAGGGAAACTACCTATCCGTGACGATTCGAGAAAGGTACCTGGGAGAGGACGTAACACCAAATCTAACTCCCGAGGCACATATAAATCGGATAACGACAGCAGCGTACACTATACTGGCAAAAGTTAAAACGTCATTCAGAAACCCAAGTAAGGATGCATTTAGAGCACTTTACACTGCCTTCGTAAGATCAGTCTTCAAGTGTGCATCCCCATCATGGAGACCCCACTTGAAGAAACACATTACGGTTGGAAAAGATTTAGAAATTTCCGACGAGGCTCGTCCCAAAGTTACGAAGAATGGGATATGATGAGCGTCTGAAGGAACTGAACCTGACTACGCTAGAAACAAAGATGGGAGCGGGAAGATATGATAGCAACATATAAAATACATCGGGAGATTTACAAAATGGAAATAGACGAAATGTTCACACGGAATACTAACATGACACGGGGACATAGGTGGAAGCTGCAAACTCAGGTAAGTCATAGAGATATTAGAAAGTTTTCTTTTAGCGTGAGAATAGTGAGTAAATGAAATGAACTAAAGAAGCACGTTGATAGTTAATTTTCACAACTATGAAGAGCAAACAATATTCATACTTTTAATACTAAATATGATAGAGATAAAGGACAGGAGTCACTGCTTTAAACAACCGGCCGCTAGAAAGGCGGGATCCAAGACCCAGTGCTCGATCCCGCAGGCACAAATAGGCTAGTTCACAGACTGACTACACACACTCACATACACACAAGCACGCCGGTGGCTGTGTGGATAGCACGCTGGACACGTAATCCTGTGGCCCGGGTTCGATTCCCGGCTCAGGCGAGAAACAATGGGCAGACTTTCTTTCACCCCTGATGCCACTGTTACCTAACAGTAAATAGGTACCTGGGAGATAGACAGCTGTTACGGGCTGCTCCCTGTGTGTGTGTGTGTGTGTGTGTGTGTGTGTGTGTGTGTGTGTGTGTGTGTGTGTGTGTGTGTGTGTGTGTGTGTGTGTGTGTGTGTGAAAAAAATAGTAGTTAGTAACAGTTGATTGATTGACAGTTGAGAGACGGGCCGAAAGAGCAGAGCTCAACCCCCGCAAGCCAACTAGGTGAATACAACTAGGTGAATACACACACACACACACACACCACACACACACACACACACACACACACACACACACACACACACACACACACACACACACACACACACACACACACACACACACACACACACACACACACACACTACACAATACAGCACAAGTGTAACAGGAGGTAGCGACGTGGCGGGTGTGTCAGTGGCAGGTGGAAACCGAAGAGGGGGTCGGGCGGGGGTCGTCGAGGCCAAACATATACAGACATTATTCATCTCAACAGAAGTGACAGAACACTTTGTTCTTCACCTGTGATGATTACCGCTCTCTCCAACCTCCATGCATACATATAGACACTAGCTTGGTTACAGCGGTATATATATATATATATATATATATATATATATATATATATATATATATATATATATATATATATATATATATATATATATATATATATATATATATATATATATATATACACACACCACATTTGAAAGCTGAAATATATTGCTTCAATATTTCACCTTTCTCAAATGGGGTCGATTTTCATTTAATAGTTGAGCGTTATTGATCTCTTTACGTATATATATGAAAAAAAAAATGATGCAAAGGGTTGACCTGCACCTGTTTTTCCCCAAAAAATATAAATATTTCATTCACCGTGACAATCGGAGTCTCGAACCGCAGACCACATAAACCATAGGCCGCAGCTCTACCTACCGAGCCACCATTAAAAATGAAGGTGTTCATTTTTGGTGTTCATTAATTCAGGTGTTCGTGAATTAAAAAGGTAAATATATACTTCAGTGCCTCTGAAGTATTCCAGAGGCACTTACTTGTTGCCCAGCTGGATCTTTAAACCTCCCCTGAGGCATTCTGAATTTCAAATCTTTGGATATTTGACCTATATAGAATTTATTACCATCTTTGTAATATAGATGTAATAATATAGAAAAATTTCAACAAATTGATTGGGAGAGGTCTTCTTCAATAACTAATTATAAAATCATTTTCAACAGAAACACTATTAAATCTGTATTAATTCAAATCACAAATCCATTCAATGTGGACATTAGTATTGGTTTATACAATTTGGATCCGTTTTTAATTTATTAACTAAAAACTAGTTGAATAGGAGTATTAATATACAGTTATCTCAATAATATCTGCTTGGCCTTGTTGCTTCCTGGAACTCACATGTATTGGCTAATGAGTCTTTTGCAGTTTCCTCCAATATTGGTGATCCCAAGACAATATTTCTTCACCCGACTTTACCTCATTCCTCTCTATATATCTACCACTGACTTGTATTATTCATTCTTCTGAA
The DNA here is from genome assembly GCF_040958095.1 of Procambarus clarkii. Classification (NCBI taxonomy): domain Eukaryota; kingdom Metazoa; phylum Arthropoda; class Malacostraca; order Decapoda; family Cambaridae; genus Procambarus; species Procambarus clarkii. The sequence continues at coordinate 13,448,626 of NC_091194.1, forward strand.
GATGTATTGATTAATACGAAAGTAGTTCAGGAATTTCCTGTTTCATTTTCCTCGTGGTCAGACATTTTCACATTTTCACACTTTTAATCACGTGTTCAATTATTCGTGATTTACACACACACACACACACACACACATACACACACACACACACACACACACACACACACACACACACACACACACACACACACACACACACACACACACACACACACACACACACACATACACACACACACACACACACATACATACATATATATATATATATATATATATATATATATATATATATATATATATATATATATATATATATATATATAATAATGAAGATGTACTTTCCATTTCTTAGAGCTACTTACCTGTAGCTCTAAGAGAGAATGTCTGTCTTTCTTTCTGTCTAGAGATGGAGGTTAGAGGTTAGGGGCTAGTCTCACCCAAATTCACGGGAAATGGTCTGGTACGAGACCGTTATTGACTGGTCGGAGTAGGCCTAAGTTAAAGGCCTTAAGAAATATTAACAATTATAAACACCCCTAGACCCCATTTTCAGTCTTAATTAGAGTCGGTTATGAAATATGGCGTGTAATTACCGTGGAATTATTACTGGAAAAATCATAGGTAAAGTAAAGCATGGGGTGTGAGATCTGTAGGCCCATGCCACACCTCCTCATCCTTGGTTGTGTCTTCACTTGCTCCAGCTAACTTGTATACACTTCATCTCAATAATATTGCGATTTCAATGCGATTTGACTGTTGGCGTAAGAGTGTGAACGCCATTACTGTAGGTCCCAGTGTGGTCGGGTTGGCTGTAAAATCCTGGTTGGGGGCCCCGGTTTGGGGCCTCCAGAACCTCCCAGAGAGCTCAGTAGATGTCGGGGTTGATCAACTTTGATACGACCGTGGCCGAGTCAGTTAAGGCAGGCGTCTGGGGGATCACCAGGTCGCGAGTTCGAGGCATTCCATGGCCTCAAAAAGTGTAGAAGAGCAACATGAGAGGGAGGAGAGTGGAACCGGGAGATGTGCGGCACACAATAGGAGGTTCTTTCGTTAAAGATTTTCTCAGGTTAAAGTTTGTGGGTGAGTCTTGATAGTTATAATACGAGTTAATTACTCATGTTGGGGATGCCTGCATAGCTGAGTAAGGAGAAGCATCGGTAGTTTTCAACCTATATACAGTCTTCAGGGCTTGGGGACTAGAACTCTTGGAACCGAGTACGGGTAAACCACAGGTACAGGTAAGCACCTGCTTCATTACATGAACATAACTGAATATAAAACTGCCATCAGCTTTTTCTTGGTGGTAATGAAAAGTGAAGAGCCATAACACACTGTGATCTCTGTGTATGGTACCTATAAGCTAATCAAACTGAGTGAGAATGAATTCTGCCTAGAAAGAAACCTTAGAAGAACCCTCCTTATCTAGCTAAGCCTCTCATCCCACTACAAAACTTTGAATCATCTTGTATGCCATGTTGTATGTTAATTGTATGCCACAAAAGTCTGACAAATATTTTACGCTGGTATATCTTTACATGACTTCAATATGCACAAGGTGGGCCCGATTTGATTGACCTCTGACCTCAACAATTACAGAACCAAAGTCACCACAAAATCTGCTGTAAATAGCGAGATCAACAGAGGCACCTTAGACTATCATGCCCCGCCCTCATCTACACCAAGTCATGTCGCCCGTAGCAACAACCCAGGCTGACGTGGCGGAGGAAAATTAATACCTTGCCAGCATCACTCAACACCTGTAGCGGATACACAAACACCCACAGCACGTACAGGTGCGATGCCCCGGGGAAGGTTAAACACCTGACGGGGCCGCTGCAGATGTCACCTGAGCACTATAGGAAATATTTGTCCTAAGGGGATCATACTGTTTCTAGCTCATACGTGTGCAGAGATACAAATATACAGGAAGGGGGTAATTGAGAGATGATAGAGTGCATATGTGTGTATGGAAGATAACATGCTGTGGTGACGCATGCTCTGGTATAATTGCCAAGATGAACAGGGTGCAGTGATGTATTCGACAGACAAAATGGGCGTTGGTGCACAGCTGCGGTGGGAAGAGAACAATATATATATATATATATATATATATATATATATATATATATATATATATATATATATATATATATATACAAAACATTAATATAGTAGTAGTATACTTTGGTAGCAGTCTTTCTTATAGACATATGTTACAGAATATGACAGAAAGGGTGATATTAATGATTCTAGCACGAATCTTCTCCATATTTATTATGGTCTTCACTTGAGAAGAAAACTGAAAAGTTAACTCTCCAAAGTTTCTTTTACAGTTTCTTTGTGGCTGAACACTAAGTCCGGCTACAAGTCCGCATTTCATTGATCCAGTCAACATTTTCAAAGGCAGAGCAGAGGTGAATACAGTTTAGCTGGATCAATTGAATATATAACCCAGAGTGAAGTGAAGTAAGGAGGCTGTAGTGGGCTAATAGGCCTACTACAGCCTCCTTACTTCCTATGTTCTCATGGTGACTGGACAATATATATATATATATATATATATATATATATATATATATATATATATATATATATATATATATATATATATATATATATATCCTGCATGTTCCTAGCCCCAAAGACAGAGGAATTTATGTTAAGTGTTAGCTGGCCGTTGATAGTTGGTTTGATATGCATTGCTTTGCTAATGTCTAATCTTCCACTGTCGAAGTCGATTATTTCAGAGGGATTTGTCAGGATATCTCTGGAGATTATCGGGTTGTGTAGATATTATGTGTTCTCTGATGGGAACTTCCTGTTTGTGAATTGGTGAGGACCTTGAAACCGATGTTGTTGTATTGCCTATATATTGAAATCGTTGGTGTCTGTCATCATATTCAGCAATTAAACCATTAATTTCCTTAATTATTTTTAATTGATATACATTTGCAGCAGTATTATATTTATTTATAATCCCTCATCAACCCTTCAGTATGAAGACAGGTGCTGATAAAATCTAACAGTTCTCATAGCAGAGGACAGGAAGCCTGTATTTAGACATATCGAGCTCTTCGCCAGGCCAACTCCTGACCTGCCATAGAAAGCAACCCCACAACAATTGCTTAGCTCCCGGGTACCATTAGCCATTACGAGAAAGAAACCGGACTCAATCGTTTCTATCCTACCGGAGGATTGAACCAGGGACACCTCGGCTGTGAGGCGAGGACGCAGCCTATTGTGCCTCAATCATTCTAGAGGCTAGTAAGGGTGGTATTATCAGGTACGTCGAGTATATTGGGGCGGTACTGGTAGAGGATGGCGGTGTAGGTGCAGGAGAGGTTGACGAAGGAGAGAAGAAGGCGTCGCCCCAGCACTCCTAAGCCCCCGACGCTGACGACGGCTCGGCGGGAGTTGAGGCGGGAAGCCAGGGCTGCCAGTAGAGGGCGCTGGGAGGTGTCCAGTCGCTGGTACAGCTCCCAGACGGTGTCCTCCAGGGCGAGGTGCTGAGGGAGGGAGGAAATCATTACTATTTTAATACAGTGTGATTTTATCACGATCAATGGGTTAAGTTGTGCATCTATGATTACCCAGGACGCTGGTTCGATCCTCGTCTTGCTCGAAAAGATTTTCTCATCGACTGGGACAGGTTGCGACTGAAAGTGAGTTCCCTCAGCAATAATATTAGTAAAAATACCATTATGATATTCCAATCAGTCTATCCGTAAAAATACTATTCGAAATTTTTTAAAATTAGGACATAGAAAATGGGAGTAAAGTTCTTTTTTTTTTAACTTATCTTCTCTTGTGTATCAACTTGAGATGGGGAACTTGTGTAGTCCTTGTGGCACGCCGCTTGTTCCCACTCACCGCCTGCTGGAGGAGGTCGGCCCGGTAGCACATCCAGTAGAAGCGGAGGAGCTCATCGACGATGAAGCAGAAAATGACGAGAGAGACGACTGCGTCGCCAGTATGTGTGGTGAAGTAATACATCAGACTCAGACTCATCACCCAGGTCACCGCACAACGCACCAGCAGACGCATGGAGAAGGCCTGCAAGCAAGCACAGCGCATGGAGAAGGCCTGCAAGCAAGCACAGCGCATGGAGAAGGCCTGCAAGCAAGCACAGCGCATGGAGAAGGCCTGCAAGCAAGCACAGCGCATGGAGAAGGCCTGCAAGCAAGCACAGCGCATGGAGAAGGCCTGCAAGCAAGCACAGCGCATGGAGAAGACCTGCAAGCAAGCACATCGTATGGAGAAGGCCTACAAGCAAGCACAGCGCATGGAGAAGGCCTGCAAGCAAACACAGCGCATGGAGAAGGCCTGCAAGCAAGCACAGCGCATGGAGAAGACCTGCAAGCAAGCACAGCGCATGGAGAAGGCCTGCAAGCATGCACAACGCATCAACACCGTCAAAGTGGTTCACTACTGTTTGTAAAATTAGTTAAACATCAAATATAAAGCAGCTTTCCTCTTAGCCAGAAGTACACGAAACTAAGCTGCCCGTCTGACCTCCCTGGAAACACAAACCTAAACTGTCTCTATTTTCCGCTTGTTACAACTTGTAATAAAGTTGTTACATCTTGGCTGAACGTGTTTATGACGTATTAGAACGTTGATACAACTTGCTATATTGGTTGTTATAACAGGTTAGGAGGTGTGAAAACTTGTTCGAACGTTGTACCAACGTCGTAGTTTCGGTGTGTGTTTGGCGGGCTGCCTATTAGTCCCATACAGCGTCAGTATTACGACACTTTTAGTCTCACTAGAAGCACCGAAATTTGTACGCTATGCTAAGTAGCGAACAGGCTGATTACATGCACCACTCAGCCCACGAAAACCATTTACTGTGTACATTTATCTGTAACTAATCCTGTTCAATAGAGCTCTAAATAGTCTAAATTTTAACAATTGGGGTGGCAGGTAGCTGTATACAACAATACACACGTGGCAGCTATACAAACCTTCGAGCGTCGTATAGTCTGACGCTAAGCATTCTCGCCAGTCTAAATACACGTGGAACGTCGTATACAATATATATATATATATATATATATATATATATATATATATATATATATATATATATATATATATATATATATATATGTATATATAGACTACTATAGCAATCCTGAGTAATTGTCATGTAGTCTGAAGTGATAGAGAGAGAGAGAGAGAGAGAGAGAGAGAGAGAGAGAGAGAGAGAGAGAGAGAGAGAGAGAGAGAGAGAGAGAGAGAGAGAGAGAGAGAGAGAGAGAGAGAGAGAGAGAGAGAGAGAGAGAGAGAGAGAGAGAGAGAGAGAGAGAGAGAGAGAGAGAGAGAGAGAGAGAGAGAGAGAGAGAGAGAGAGATAACATATATATTATAGCGTATCCCTAACAACATATCTCAATATCTACCAATGATCAAGCCGCTATCAAGGCCTCACCTGGTTGAAGAGTTCAAGGAGATAAGTGAGGTGTTCGGCACTGGCTATCACCTCCCCCGGGTTAATGGGACGTGGGTTGGCCCACCCTAATCCCATCCACTGTGGGATGATACACAATATTACCATGGGAACTTTGGCCACCCTTCTCCCATGCATCACAGGATGATGTACGGGGGAACATTAACATTGGCTGTAGGGGGGTAAACACACTGATCTTGTTAGTATAAGGAAAGTCATGTCGACAGTGACACACGTGGAGTTTGTGCTGAGCTTCAATTGTTTGTACACACACAATTGTGCTGAGTTTCTATCACCCTGATGTACCTGTTCACCTAGCAATTGTGCTGAGTTTCTTTCACCCTGATGCACTTGTTCACCTAGCAATAAATAGGTACCTGGGAGTTACACAGCTGCTACGGGCTGGTTAGAAAAGGATGTGTATGTGTGTGTTAGAGAGAAATATATGTAGTAGATATAATAAAGGACAAATAGATTGGTTAGAAAGGCGGGGACCAGGAGCTAATAGCTCGATTCTGCAGACACAAACAGCTACATATTATCGAACAGAAAAAGCAGTTTTTTTTTTTTGCAACAACCAAACTAATAAGTAATATAAACAAAGTAATAATAATAATAAAAATATTAAGTGATGGTAATTTCTTCTCACAGACATTATAACATGGGATTAAAACTCACACTTGTGTATTTTATGTATTCTATGTAAAGATTTGAGATACACCAAGTCTTTCGCACTCTCTTGAGTGCTTTATCAAGGTCTGAGTATGATTTTAACAACAATGGGCTTTTATCATAATAAATAATAATAATAATAATAATAATAATAATAATAATAATAATAATAATAATAATAATAATAATAATAATAATAATAATAAATAATAATAATAATAATAATAATAATAATTATAATAATAATAATAATAATAATAATAATAATAATAATAATAATAATAATAATAATAATAATAATAATAATAATAGCAGCAGTAAAACCAAGAATGATAATAATAATTACAATGATAATATAAAAATCGAATAAACGGAATTTACCTGATTTCCCATGGTCATATCTCGGACCGACCTGTCATGCTTGTCGTTCACAGTCTTCGCATCCTGGTGGTGGTGGTGGCGTCCGGAGTCCCGAATCCTTCGGTTACGGTATCCTCGAACCCGTAGGACCCTCAGATCCCACTGCTCTTCCTGGCTAAAATGGCCGCATCGAAGGTCTCTGATTGCACTTGAATAGGCTTCGGTTATGGCGCCAATAAGAGATGCCGCGTGGAGGTCCAGAATTGCACATACACCTGAGATTACACACGAAAAAATTAACATCGATGGACGGTATGGTGTGCTATTGTCAAGCTGGTACAGCCACCTGTCCCCCTGCCAATACCCGGTGCAGTAGACGCAGTAGACTAGAGCGGACACGATTGTTTTCCAGATCTTCGTGGGTTTCGAAGTCTTGTCGAGAGCTGAGAAAAAGCGACATGTTGCGTTCCTTTTCCCCACTATCAACATCAGGTTAGCGAGGACATACCCCCCGCCCACAATGATAGTGGTGGCCGTAATCGCTGAATCGTAGGAACTCTTCCATGCAATGATAATGGCTTCGGTGGTGGTCCTAGCTACAATGCCCATCAGGATGACCAAGGGAAATAATCTCTTCCGAGCTACCTGGTACCCTCCAGATGGCTGCTCCTTCACTAACAAAAGGCCAGTGACACTGAGGACGCTGTACAAAGCGGGGTTCGAACTCTCCACACTCACTCCAGGATCTTCGGAGTCCTCGTCGAAGTATGAGGGCTTTCGAAACATACTTGTTCTGTGGCGGACTATAGTCAGTCTGTGAGTAAGGTGCTTGATAACCTCTTGAGCAGACTGCTAAGGACAGCAGTTGTGGTGACCTACCCTCTAACAGGTATATCATCTGGTGTTACCACAGTACGCGACGTATACCTTCTGCTAAGCACCACGATCTACTGGTTTAGTGAGAGCCTTTATCACTTGACAGCATCAGGAGCACGACATAGTTTGGCCCGCTCAGGAGGACTCTTCCCCAACGACGACAGTCTTCACTTCATGAGCGATCACATTTTCGACCAAGTCCTCCAATCTTCCTGCTGAACATTGTCCAGTGAGGCTTCTGGTTCCTCTTGTTTACCACTGAATTACCTCTTGGCTTGCCAATAACTCATCATCACGATCCACGAAGTAATCTTCGGTGACAAAAGTTGTCAGACACACTTTAAAGTGCTACTTCCAAGATCTCTCATTCAGTTCGTGAATAGCGGAAAATTACCTTTCTAAAATATAAATGCAACACATTTTTACCACAAAGGACCTGATGAAGCAGTATTGAGCTCATTCGCTACCTTCTTTAATTTTCTTAAGACCCTTGAAATTAATATTTTTATGGCTGTGAAAGATCAATACGCAGTATAGCAACTCTCTCCTCAGATAATGCTCGTCCAAGCAGCGGCCGACCTCATAGCCGCATTTATCAATTTTAACATAATGTGTGTCCAAAATAGGACTTTTTCTGAGAAGTTAATTTGATTATATATGAGAATTTGTGCATAGTTAGGCTCAGGTTTGGTGAGATACATATTTTCTGTTGACAATTATTTGCATTTGCCGCATGCAGATGAAGCGTGTACGATCAAAAAAGAAAGAAGGCGAAGCAATGTTTGAAAAACAATGTTGAATGTAATTAGTTGAGTTTCGTATTCAGTGTGTTTTTAATCATAAACAAGAAAGAGGTGGCTGGATTAACGAACTATTGTTTGGATAATGGGTTGCAGCTCAGTGGTGGCACGCTATCCCCCACACCTCACCAGCTATATCATCCTGGTTCGAGCCCAGTACAGGGTAAATTACGGGCTATTCATACCCGTGCCACATTTTGGGTGCCTTAATCTTTATCACTTTATCAGTGGGAGATTCCACTGAATATCGCTCCATTACTGTTCACCCCTCTTCACCCAGCGGTAATTTGGGACCTGGTTGTAAACTGATTGGCGGATTGTGTTCCAGGGAAAACCACGTAGATTAAGGTTTACCATGAGTTAAGGTATTGGAAACCTCTCAGCCTATGTACAGAACAAAGAAGTGAGACTTCATTATACACACATTCATAAAACATGAAAAGGAAAAAAGTAATTCATTTGACTAGTTACCATTGTCTCTTAGATAATTACAACACACACACACATATACTGCACAACTCCCTGAAGAACATCTCAATGGTAAAAACTTATCAGAAAAGCAGTTTCAGAAATGATTTTGTAAGTCATCTCTGTTACTGTGTTGTGGTGCCCTATTTGCTAGTTCTTTCTACGCCTGTCCTTGGTATATCAGACTTTCTCTCTACAAAGAAACATCAATGAAATCTCAGTTTCAGAATAGCGTAACAAACTAGAGAGGGTTGCCAAATTTTGTGAAAGTTGTCCCAGTGAAGAGTGGGGCGGTAGACAGGAAATAGGTGACATTGGATCAATAGGAGGTTTATATTGGTAGACAGAGAATAATGTTTAATTAGATCGGGGGAGGATAGTTCAGTGTGATGGTAGACAGTAGAATACTGCAAACTGTAGATGAAGAAGATAATGCCTCGGAAGATGAAGGCTGGTCACTGACGGATAGACAGTGGATAACGCCACATGTCGGGACATAGTGGAATGGATTAAGCAAAAAAAACTTGTCTGTCCTGATTTGTAAATGATCGGAAATTTGAACCTCTAACCCATTTACCCCACACCTGGTATTATCTTACTGGCCAGGTGACAAAAGTTCAGATTTTTCTGACGAAGATTGCTATTCGTAAGTGATTGGTTATCGAAGATAAACATGTCACTTGAGTTATAACGGAAGAGATAACAAGTAGTGTGTTGTGAACAACTGGCGGGAGAGGTTCGTCTATGCTGGTACTGACTATATTTGGCGTTCCTGCTTTGGTTAACGTTCCAGTTGCGGTTGAAATTGCATTTTATGGGTTGGTGCCCCAGAATTTGCTCTGTGGGTATTGGTAGGGATCGCGTTCTTCAGATGAGTCTCCACACCCAGCTCCTGACTGCTGTGCTGATAGTTCTCTTCGTCACCCACGCCACACAAGGTAAAGTACAGATTATTAAACAAAATGATTAATATATCAGAGTATTGGATAACATCTTACTGAAATGGGAATATTTTGATATTAATTATACTCACACATGAATAGTATTTTTTCATGTTTTATGTTTATTATGATCTCGAATTTACAATGCTCTGATCAAGAGTGTCAATCCCCTGCCTTCCTGTCTATTTCTCATCTTTCTAACTGCACGGAACTCATGATGAAACATTATGTTTGTTTTAACTTCAGACAGTTTTCTTTCTATGAGTGCAATTACATCAGGGTTTTCTTTCAGGTCGGGAAGGTCATGTCTTTTCTCTGAATACATTTTTCCCTGTAAGCAATCGCATATGTTTTTGTGTACATTACTTAAAGTTTCCCTTTCTTTAATGAATTCTCACTTCCTTGTCCATTGCTTCCCTGGAAAGCCTCTGTGTTAGAGAGTATTTGGGTAGGATCTACATATGAAGAAAAGAGTTGATGGGGTCTGCAAGAGATTTAGAGCGTTGGTTGACTTTGGGGGGATGAGTGTAGGATGAATTGAGGGATGAAGTGAGGATTACAACATTGAGGGGGAGGGGAGAAGATCACAATGCTGGGGAAGGGGGGACGTTATAGGATGGGAAATATAATGATTTGGGTCTAAAAGAGTAACATAGGGATTTGTGCGATGTGAGGCTACTAGCTGAGGCATTTGCAGGGGTGGTTAGAATTTTTGTGAAGGGTTGGGAAGGAATTTGTCGGAAGTATGGAAAATGTAATATTTTATGCCTCTGTTGGATTTATCCTTGGAGTTGTCGACCTGAGGGACAAGAGCTCCTCTCTCCTCTTCACTCTGAGGTTGTCGATCATAGAGGCGAATTCTTCCCCAATATCTACACTGAAGAAAAAAAATATATATAAACAATTTCAATTGCAACATCCTGCAATTTCCAAACTATTAATAAATTAAAAGAAAAGTCGATATCGACTACATCATCGGTCATTAAAATTAAGCTAAACCTTTGTTTTTGCGCTTTTTTGCTTAAATCTGTATGACAAATGTACATTCTTGAAAACCTGGTTTTTCTGCCAATGTTTAAGTATATCAGAGCTAATTTTAGGCATTTTATTGTTGTTATAATAATTTAATCTTGGCTTGGTCAGTGCGCAGGCTGCACACAGTTATATATTAATGTTATTCCTTCATTTTCAGGGTTCTGGTTCCAGGTAGGTGTGAGGCTTTGTTTCTGGTTGTCATGGAAGCACGCTCCTTGAGGTGTGGTGTAATGTCTGCCCTGGTACGTATACTGACTTGGTGCATATATTGACCTGGTACGTATACTGACTTGGTGCATATATTGACCTGGTACGTATACTGACCTGGTGCATTTACTGACCTGGTACGAATGCTGATCTGATATGTATGTTGACCTGGTACGTATATTGGCCTGATGTGTATATTGATTTAGTGCAAATACTGACCTGATGCGTATATTGTTCTGGTGAATATATACTGAGCAGGTGTGTAACTCAACCTGGTGCATATATGGACCTGGTGCATATACTGATCTTTTGCGAAGGAATAGTGACTGGCCTGGTGAATAAACTGGTCCTGATTCGATAGAGGGACATCAGACCTGTTGGAATTTCGGAAAAATCCAATAACCTGTTAACAACACTGACTCAATATGGCCTTGTTGTGACCAGTTCACAACACTGAGGCAGTATGACGCTGCTGGACCTTGGCGACGGCTGCCAGATTATCACACTGACACAGGACTGTCGTCAGTGTTCCATGATATGCTTATAGCCATATTGTGTAGGGAAACGTCTAATATGTTATAAATGTGACGTATTATAAAAAAATATATAACCCCCGTAATATTTACGTTTGCAATGTATCGGTCTCAACAGCTTAGGTAGATTGCTGAGTTCGTGCATTTCTGGTCAGGCTAAACAGTTGCATTTTTTACGTAGTGGCCAATCTAGAGAATCGTTTGCTCTACGACCAGCTCAAGAGGTAGTTATAAGGCATCACATTCTCTGCCATTAAATCCTCAATTGCCTTGTTTAAAACGAGCAACTGGATCACAGTACAGCACTCTTATACCGAAAAGATTATAAATACTTAGTAATATATGGATTTGATTTGTTATTTATTAATGAACAGTGAATCTATTTGATTATTAATTTAATTTAGTTAATTAATGCGGTATTGATGAGCAACAGTTATATTTGATTTTTGTATTATTATTCAAAATATATTCATTTTTTGCCATGTTAATCATATTAACAAGTTATTTTATCATGTCTGGATTAGTTGTTGACTGATGGGCGAACCTTACGCACCGTAATGGTGATAACAGATAATCCTTGTATGTTATCATACAATACACACTACACATACAACACAGCACCATAGCAATACACAAATAATACACACTACACATAATCACGTTGTCGGGGACTTCCTGTCCCCGACTACGTAATTATATACATATGAGATATGCATATTGACACATGTATGGGGAGAAAATCTTTAAGCAGTAATGCAATGTATAGGCCATGTATGACCCCCTACACAGGCCATGTATGATCCCTACACAGGCCATGTATGACCTCTACACAAGCCATGTATGACCCTACGCAGGCCATATATTCAACAAATACATAGCGAGTCGTCCGTTCAAGTGCATGATGGTCATTCAATATTATGGAGACTAAACGTAAGAAAGAAATCTTAACAAGGGGGCCTCGTAGCCTGGTAGATAGCGCGCAGGACTCGTAATTCTGTGGCGCGGGTTCGATTCCCGCACGAGGCAGAAACAAATGGGCAAAGTTTCTTTCACCCTGAATGCCTCTGTTACCTAGCAGTAAATAGGTACCTGGGAGTTAGTCAGCTGTCACGGGCTGCTTCCTGGGGGTGGAGGCCTGGTCCTGGACCGGGCCGCGGGGACACTAAAAGCCCCGAAATCATCTCAAGATAACCTCAAGATAACCTCAAGGGGTAAAGTAAAGTTGATGAATAACATCTGAAGTCTTGTTGCTAATGCTTGTGACGAGGGGGGGGGGGGTGATGTTGCTGTCTCTAGTAACAAGGGGCGTGAAACACATGAATATAATCACATCAGCGGCAGATGTTTAGATAACTAATTTACAACATAGAGACATTAATGTAAGAACGCGTTCATAACACTATATACAACATCTGTCTAACCCATGCTGGAGTAAGCAGCACCAGTCTGGAGTCCCACCTCGAAAAAAATGTTAAAAAATTGAGAAAGTACAGAGCTTTTTACTGCGAAGATAAAGAAACTAAACCTAACAACACAGAACTTAAAGATAAACAGACGGGATATGATCCAAACATACTAAATACTCAGGTGTATCGATGATTTTTTAAGATGACTTAGACACTGAGATAAGACTCAGAGATGTAAGGAAATAATTCTTCAGTGTAAGGCCAGTTAGTGTAACCAGCGAGACAGTTTCGATAGCAGGTAAAAAAAGGGGGGGTCCCAGGAGCTAAAGTTTGGTCTTGTAAACACTGTTATGCAAATACTGTTAAAAACATAACTACTTTTAACGAATAATGAAGATATTGACTTTCGCATTAATAACAGCAATAAATGAATGGGTCCACGTTACACTATCGAATAAGAAAATATGTATTTATTTATTTATTTATTTATTGTAAAAGTTATTATTTGTTAATTCCTTTACTTTAAAAGTTACTATTTGTTAATTTATTTATTTCAAAAGATATAATTTATTTTTTGACTCCCTTTTCTTCTTCAACAGATGGTGCTACATAGCCTTCCCGGTCTGGTGCCTTTCTTTTGATAATTACTTACTTCTTCTTCGACAGAATCACCACTACCCGGTATGCGTTCCTGGGCCACCCGGGCCACCCGGGCCACCCGGGCCGCCTGGGCCACCTGGCCAACTGGGTCTCTCAGGTCTACCAGGAAAACCAGGACCAGCCGGCCCTCGAGGTCTCGTTGGACCTAAAGGAGCTCCGGGTCGATCCGGACCAATTGGTCTAAAAGGCGACCCTGGCAAAGAGGGTCCCAAGGGCAGTGCAGGTCGCAATGGGTTGCCAGGGAGAGAAGGCAGAATAGGCCCTCGTGGTCCTGAAGGTCCCCAGGGTCCCGAAGGCCTTCCAGGTCTCCGAGGACCTCAAGGTTCCCAAGGGCTTCCAGGTCCCCAAGGCCCTCCAGGTCTCCGAGGGCCTCAAGGTTCCCAAGGGCTTCCAGGTCCTCAAGGCCCTCCAGGTCCACCTGGCGTCTCCGGCTTTACAATCCCGCCTGATCCCACTATACAGTAAACATCTGTTAACCTGGCAAACGCACAACTTAACCACAACGTTATTTGAACTATCACAACTTTCCTATAACTTTATAATCTTTTACAAAATTTGTGGTTAGGTTGTGTTTCCTGGGTTGGTGTTCTAGGTTCATAAGAACGTGTAAGTCTAGGAACTTTTAGATATTAATTGAACTTAAATACATCATTTTGTATCTACATTTTCCACTTCATTAACTAAATATATGAGATACTGATTAATTGAAAAATGGTGCTTTTATTGTATATCAAATTATTTGAGGGAGGTTAATTTTGCATTTCGGACTGGCGGATTGTGTAGCACTAATATACAAACATTATTACCATTACAAGCAAAATAAAAAAATAAAAAAATAAAATGAATAGTTAATGGATATCACAAACTAACTTAACAGCTATTATTGGATATCACAAACTTACTTGACAGCTATTAATGGATATCACAAACTTACTTGACAGTTATTAATGGATATCACAAACAAACTTGACAGCTATTAATGGATATCACAAACTAACTTCACAGCTATTAATGGATATCACAAACTAACTTGACAGCTATTAATGGATATCACAAACTAACTTGACAGCTATTAATGGATATCACAAACTAACTTGACAGCTATTAATGGATATTACAAATTAACTTGACAGCTATTAATGGATATCACAAACTAACTTCACAGCTATTAATGGATATCACAAACTAACTTGACAGCTATTACAAATCTAACACCTCCTCGAGCTCTTCCTGCGATGGACACGTGCCCAAGATACAGCAGAAATTCCCCCTCTGAACTGCGACACTGAGAAGATGCAACAAGAAACTTGTCGTTCTTTGGTCTTTAGTAACCCTAATTAGTCTGTGGGCCCAGTACTTTCAGGAACTCTAGTGCACATTTGCCGCACAAACAAAGGGTTTCCAAGCAAATCAGAACAAAACTATAGCAATGTGTCAGACCTCTGTATTTGATGGCTTTCTGCGTTTCATAGAAGAAACAGCGTTACCTCTTCCATTGCCCTGTGTTGAAGGTAGGTACTAGCCTATGTGAGGCATAGGTAGTACTTATCTTCTGTAGGTACTACCTACAGTAGTAGGTAGTATCAGGGCCACTAGCCTGCTATCCTTCTAGGGACGCATGGTGACCCCATCTTGACGCTTCTGAGTGCCGTTTTGTCTTGATGATGTCGTTGACTTATTTGTGCCTTGCAATCTTGTCGTGTGATTTATGACATATCAGTGTGTTGTCTTATTGGTCTGCCAATGCACGTTTACAGATGCACCTGTGTTCGGTGAGGAGGGGGACAGCAAGGCAAAGGGCTAGACCAATATAAAGAGCGTCGCGGTTAAGGTGAGTTCCTACGGCTGAGATGAGTATAGGAAATTAAAAATCTTAGAAAAGAGGGGCTTTCACTGCTAGGAGGCGGGTTTTATTCTCAACAGGTGAACTTTCGAGCATTGTTGAGGCAATCTTTCTCCATTATGGGACTTTCCAAGTGAGATTTGGGGTTCTTTTGGGGCTTGTGGCCGCGGTGAGGCGTGTGCGTTAGTGTTCCTATGGTTGGCTCCTTAGATGAACTTCGGAATCTCTCATGAAATCAGATAGGATCTTCTCTACTAATTCGCTGGCAGCAATGCACGTAAATAAAAATACTGGTAGTGCTACCTCTGTTGCATTGTATCTGCCTACTGTCAAAAGTCTAACTGGTAGAGTTACTTCTTCCCCCTGACTGTCATCAAAGTTTAGGTGGAGTGCCTTCCTGAAAAGTGGTTTCAGAAGCCCGCCATATTAACCTAGCAGTGGGCGGCCAAAAGGGCTTAAACAGATATATTTAAAAGATTAATTTTAAACATTTCACCAAAGGTGCAAAACATTGAACCTAAATTAGGTTCAATGTTCTAAATTAGGTGTCAATGTTCAATGCAAAACATTGAACCTAAATTAGGTGTGAGTATAAATGGACTGATGCATATACATCGATGAAGATATATTTCTGTGTATACTTAAAACAGAATCCAATAGACTCCACTATCAGAGGGCGAAGCATTGCACCATACCTGTTTGTTCTGAAGCCCAGTCACCATATTTTAGAAGAATGATGAAGCGAGCGAGACTTCTGCTGCCATCTAGGTGCAAAAAATAACACTATCACCAAGCCAACAGCAGCTCATAAGGCGAATTATTGTGTTACAGGTCGCATTCCCGCGCTCGCATTTCATTGGTAGAAACTCTATGTCGTCACTTACCTCGGCAGCCAATCACAGGAAAGAATCAGCTGATAGCTGCGACCAATTAATTATATTATCTGAAACATTAACAATTTGTTCCTGCTTATTTATGTCGTACTGTTTTATCTCTGATTTCTCTTCACAGTTATGTTTAAAATTATGATATTTTGTTAGCATTAATATAATATTATAGGACTTAACAGTTGTTACAAAAGAATGTTGTATTGTATGAAGCGATGCCCCGCCCACTCATTACTTAGTGTTCAATTCTGCCACTAGATGGAAGTACTTGTCAGGTAACACCAATGCAGTGATAACATCACAGGATAGGCAGCCCGGCAATTCACTTATGGGAACTGTTATATTCATTATTACACATGTATCATAATTTGTTATAAGAATTTTTATACAAAAAATGTATCTTTTTCTTTAAATATATCTTGGTTGAAACTATTAGGCCTTATGCCTTATAGTTTCAACCAAGATATATTTAAAGTTTCAACCAAGATTTAAGAAAGGTATTTTCTCAAAACTGTAACTAAGAAGGCGGAGCTTCAACCCGATCCCTTCCTGTGATTGGCTGTTGAGGTGAATGTCAACACAAAGTTTCTACCAATGAAAAGCGAGTGCGGGAAGCAACCTTCAGCCCAACAACCTGCCTTATGGGCTGCTGTTGACCTGTTTATAGTGTTATTTTTTGACCCCTAGATGGCGTCAGCAGCTTGGCTACGCGCCTCAGAATTCTTCCAAAAGACGTCGGGCCGGACAACATACCTCATGGATGATATACAGGTTTACAGAGTGACTGGTCTTTGTCCGAGGACTATCATAGGCGAATAGCTTATGACCATCCATTATTTATATTATTATTATCTCCATAACCCCCCGCGCCCCCTATTTGCATGTAATTTCCAAATCTTGCTAAATACAAGACTCGTTCCTCACTAGGATTCATCTAGCATACTATTTTCTACAGGATGATTTATTGTCAGTTTCTATTATGTAGTTTTTTCTTTGATGTCAGTGTTTAATGAAAATGGTTACAGGGATGAAGAGCAGAGAAGCTAGTGAATGGTAAGGAAGGTGGTTGTAGGGTAGGGAAGCTGTTGAATGGTAGGTAGGGAAGCTGTTGAATGGTAGGGAAGGTGGGTGTAGGGAAGAGAACATGGTGAATGGTAGAGTAGGGAAGCTAGTGAATGGTAAGGAAGGTGGTTGTAGGGTAGGGAAGCTGGTGAAAGGTTAGAAAGATGGAGAGTGGTAGAGAGGGTGGTGAAGGGTAGGGAAGATAATGAGCAGTAGTGAGTTGATGGAAATGTGGTGAGGGGGAGAAAGTAGTGAAGTGTACAGAAGTTGGAGAAGGGGTAGGAAAAGTGCCGAAGGAGAGTGAAAGTGGTGAAGAAGTGGGGAAGATAATGAGGGAGAGAGAAGGTAGCGATGATGATGATGGTAGTAGATGAAGCACCTACCTACCATTACCTGGGTATATATATATATATATATATATATATATATATATATATATATATATATATATATATATATATATATATATATATATATATATATATATATATATAGTGTGCACGATGTCAATATGTGTGACATCATATTGTTTTAGACCCGACTGGGCTTTGCCAATTAAGTAAGTATACTTTAGTCCTCAACATAGTCTACACACACACACACACACACACACACACACACACACACACACACACTGCCAACACAACACATACAGGTTGGCCTCACTCACACCTGCTGACTCACTCACACCCTCAGGTTGTTAACCTCTGTCGGATCACCTGATGTCGGGGGTTACTAAGAGGGGGTCATCAACGTCGCCTGACGTCGGGGTCACCAGACAGGGGTCAACACCAACACCAGACGTCAGGGGTCACTGAACAGGGGTCAACAACAAACCCTGGTGGCCTGGGGTCACCAATCAGAGGTCAACAACACCACCTGACATCTCGGGTCAACAACACCTCCTGGTGCCAAGGATCACCAGGAAGAACTCAACAACTTGACAATTCCTTAACTGATATCATGTTATCACAACTAATGCTATAAGCATTAATCATGCCCAAAGGTACAAGTTCACCACGACCACCAAACACAGTTAATATATTAACAAAGAGCATTTTATTGCTACTATATCTTACCATGTTAATATCTTTACTGTGTATGTAGTTGTGGTTTATTGTACGTGTAGTAAAACCATATACATTATGTCAATTATATATGATGACTATAAGTATATTATCTTTATCGTTCTTGTCATCGTATGTGATAACAAATTTATTAAGCTTATAGAGCAGAGGACAAATGTTTGGAGAATTGTCTTTATATATCCTGCTTTATTTTTTTTTTTTGTGTGTGGATTATGTAATTTTATATCGGAAATGGATCTGCTAGACTTTTTTTCTTTGAGGTCCACTAATTACATTTATTATTATGTATATAATAATATATTATATGTGAGTATGTGAGAGTCATAGGTCAATCGGGTTGGCCCAATTGCCACCCTTTCAGAAATATTGACATCTATATCGACCCCATGCAATTTTCAGTCTGAAATGAAATCGGGGTTGTGTTTTCTATGGAGTTTTCATGCGTTACTTTCGTATTTTCATGCTACGAGAACGATGACTATGAATTCACTTCGGTCTGAGTATTACATTTTCCAGGAGAATAAGAGAGAGAGAGAGAGAGAGAGAGAGAGAGAGAGAGAGAGAGAGACGAGAAGAGGGAGAATGTTGGAGGAGAGGTAGGGAGAGTAGAGACAGGGAAAAGAGGGTGGAGGTGAGAGGGGGAGATAGAGAGAGAGAGAGAGCAGAGAGAGAGAGAGAGAGAGAGGTGGGGTGGGGAGCGAAGTCTTAGCACCGCTGAGTACCACATCTATTCTCGTATATGCATAAAAAGGAATCTTATATATATATATATATATATTTATATACATATATATATATATATATATATATATATATATATATATATATACATATATATATATATATATATATATATATATATATATATATATATATATATATATATATATATATATATATATATATATATATATATATATATATATATATATATATGCGAACAAGCCTGAAAGGTCCCCAGGACATATGCAACTGAAAACTCACACCCCAGAAGTGACTCGAACCCATACTCCCAGAAGCAACGCATCTGGTATGTACAAGACGCCTTAATCCACTTGACCATCACGACCGGACAAATAATGAGGTGATAGCCGAGGCTATTTGAACCACCCCACCGCCGGCACTCGGATAGTTATCTTGGGCATAGCATTTTACCAAATCACCTCATTCTTTGGGGCAACACGTGAGGAACACAAATGCGAACAAGCCTGAGTGCCGGCGGTGGGGTGGTTCAAATAGCCTCGGCTATCACCTCATTATTTGTCCGGTCGTGATGGTCAAGTGGATTAAGGCGTCTTGTACATACCAGATGCGTTGCTTCTGGGAGTATGGGTTCGAGTCACTTCTGGGGTGTGAGTTTTCAGTTATATATATATATATATATATATATATATATATATATATGACAATGTCAGACCACATTGCGTCATTTATAAAATACCTTGTAAGGAATGTAATAAGTTCTATGTCGGGCAAACATCTAAAGATTTAAAATGTAGAATATCGCAACATAAATACTCTGTAAGACATGGCCAATTATCTAATGCTTTGTTTGTGCATTTGTCAGAAAACGCTCACCAAATTGATTGGGAGAGTGCGTCTTCAATAACAAATTGTAAAAGCACCTATAACAGAAACATAATTGAATCCGCTTTGATACAGATCACCAAAGAAAGTAATTTGAATATTAGTAGTGGTCTATATAACTTAGATCCATTTCTAATAGATCAGCTAAAGGGCGATTTAAGTAGAATCATTGAAAAACATTTGTCTCACTAATTTATTGTATATATTTACCTCTTTATGTTATAATTACCTATGTATTATGCTTGTATGTCTGCTGTATCAGATGGGCCATTGGGCTACATCGGATGGGCTAATTGGGTGCATCTGATGGGCCAATGGGCCTTCTGCGTTGTCCAAGTATTGTACCTCACCTTACTTCACCACTCTCTCCTGCCTATTTATACCCATCACTCGATCTGTAAAATGACCTTCTGAAGATGTATTTAATATACGAAAGTACTTAAGGAAATTTCCTGTTTCATTTTTCCTCCGTGGTCTGACATTGTCACATTCTTAATCACGTGTTTATTTTCGTGATATACACACATATATATATATATATATATATATATATATATATATATATATATATAGGAACAGTAGCTGTAACAGGTGTGTGTAGTATATGCATTGTTATTCTGTTGTCATTTTATAAAGCAATTTTCGTAACTGAGGCGGCCCCCCTGTTGCTCCCTCAGCCACGTCACTGACACCTGTGACACGAGTGTGTGTTCTCACCTGGTTGTGCTGGCAGGGGTTGAGCTCTGGCTCTTTGGTCCCGCCTCTCAACTGTCAATCAACAGGTGTACAGGTTCCTGAGCCTATTGGGTTCTATCATATCTACACTTGAAACTGTGTATGGAGTCAGTCTCCACCACATCACTTCCTAATGCATTCCATTTGTCAACTCTTCTAACACTAAATCAATTCTTTCTAACGTCTCTATGGCTCATTTGGGCACTCGATTTCCATCTGTGTCCCCTAGTGGGTGTGCCCTTGTGTTAAATAATCTATCTTTATCTAACTTATCAATTCCCTTGATAATCTTGTATGTAGTGATCATGTCCCACCAAACTTTTCTGTCTTCCAGTGACGTGAGGTTTAATTCCCGTAGTTACACCTCGTAGCTCATAACCCCTCAGTTCGGGATTAGTCTCGTGGCAAACCTATGAACCTTCTCCAGTTTTCTAATACCGTTCTTAAGTTGGCCAACCTGGAATATGCCGCTGATGTTATCCTCTTGATATGGGCTTCAGGGGAGAGGTCTGGCGTGATATCAACACGCAAGTCTTTCTCTCTCTGATTCTTGAAGAATGTCGTCTCTCATATGACTCCTTGTATCTGGCCTCCTGCTCCCTACACCTATCTTCATTACATTACATTTGCTTGGGTTAAACTCTAATAACCATTTGTTCGACCATTCCTTCAGTTTGTCCAGGTTTTCTTGAAGCCTCAAGCAGCCCTCATCTGTCTTAATCCTTCTCATAATTTTGGCATCGTCAGCAAACATTGAGAGGAATGAGTCTATGCCATCTGGGAGATCATTTATGTATATCAGAAACAGGATAGGTCCGAATACAGAGCCCTGTGGGACTCCACTGGTGACTTCACGCCAAAACTGAGGTCTCACACCCTCACGGTAACTGTCTGCTTCCTATTGCCTAGGTACCTCCTTATCCACTGGAGCACCTTACCAATTATTCTTGCCTGTTTCTCCAGCTTATGTACCAGCCTCTTATGGGGTATTGTGTCAAAGACTTTCCGACAGTCCAAGAAAATGCAGTCCGCCCATCCATCTCTTTCTTGCTTAATCTTTGTCACCTGATCGTAGAAATATATTAAGCCAGTGAGGCAAGATTTACCCTCCCTGAACCCATGTTGATGGGTTGTCTCGAAGTCCCTTCTCTCCAGATGTGTTACTAGGTTCTTTCTCATGATCTTCTCCATCACCTTGCATGGTATACAAGTTAAGGCCTGTAGTTCAGTGTCTCTTGCCTGTCACCCTATTTGTATACTGGGACCACATTCGCCGTCTTCCATATTTCTGGTGAGTCTCCCGTCTCCAGTGACCTACTATACACTATGGAGAGTGGCAAGCAAAGTGCTTCTGCACATTCTTTCAATACCCATGGTGAGATTCCGTCTGGACCAATAGCTTTACTTACTTCCAGATCCAACAGGTGTCTCTTGACCTCATCTCTTGTAATTTCGAGCCCTTCCAAGGATGCCGGGTTTACTGTCATTTCTCCAATCACAGTGACCTCACCTCGTTCTATTGTGAAGACCTCCTGGAACCTCTTATTGAGTTCTTCACACATCTCTTTGTCGTTCTCTGTATACCTGTCCTCACCCGTTCTAAGTTTCATCACCTGTTCTTTCACTGTTGTTTTCCTCCTGATGTGACGGTGGAGTAGCTTTGGTTCGGTCTTGGCTTTATTTCCTATATCACTTTCATACTTTTCTCTGCTCCTCTTCTTACACTAACATACTCATTCCTGGTTCTCTGGTATCTCTCTCTGCTTTCTGATGTTCTGTTATTTCGAAAGTTCCTCCATGCCCTTTTGTTCGGGTCCTGTGCTTCCATACATTCCCTATTAAACCAAGGATTCCTCTTTTGCTTCTCGGATTGTGTATGTGTGTGTGTGTGTGTGTATGTGTGTGTGTGTGTGTGTGTGTGTGTATGTGTGTGTGTGTGTGTGTATTCACCTAGATGTGCTTGCGGGGATTGAGCTCTGCTCTTTCGGCCCGCCTCTCTACTGTCAATCAATCAACTGTTACTAACTACTATTTTTTTCCCCTCACACACACACTCACACGCAGGAAGCAGCCCGTAGCAGCTGTCTAACTCCCAGGTACCTATTTACTGCTAGGTAACAGGGGCATCAGAGTGAAAGAAACTGCCCGTTTGTTTCTGCCTAGTCCGGGAATCGAACCCGGGCCACGGGATTACGAGTCCCGCGCGCTGTTCACCCAGCAACCAGACCCCCTTGTGTGTGTGTGTGTGTGTGTGTGTGTGTGTGTGTGTGTGTGTGTGTGTGTGTGTGTGTGTGTGTGTGTGTACTCACCTAGTTGTACTCACCTAGTTGTGTTTGCGGGGGTTGAGCTCTGGCTCTTTGGCCCCGCCTCTCAACCGTCAATCAACAACTCAACCGTCAATCAACAATCAATCAACAACAACTGTGTGTGTGTGTGTGTGTGTGTGTGTGTGTGTGTGTGTGTGTGTGTGTGTGTGTGTGTGTGTGTGTGTGTGTGTGTGTGTGTGTGTGTGTGTGTGTGAATAACAGTGGGGGCCTGGAGTGCGAGGAGAACACCGTGGAAACAGTCACGTGGCGGACCAGACTGTTGGTGATGTGTTCATGTACTCGTGTTCCTCACCACCACCACCACGTCACGGCCTCGCCTGCGCGCGCGCGCCCATGCTGCCCTACACCTTCACCATACTTTTATTTACTTCAACGTGTGTTCCGAAAAAAAGTTATTGTCATATGATTTGATTAACGCACTGCACTCAATGAGAGGGCGTGAGGCCGCGATCACGCTCTGTGCTCACGTCCACACTCTCACGCTACGCACGCAACTACATAACATGAGGATCACACACACACACACACACACACACACACACACACCGAAAGAGCATAGCTCACCCCCCGCAAGTACAACTAGGTGAATACACATGTTTCAAGTGTAGATATGATAGAGCCCAGTAGGCTCAAGAACCTGTACACCAGATGATTGACAGTTGAGAGGCGGGACCAAAGAGCCAGAGCTCAACCCCCGCAAACACAAATAAGTGAGTATACACACACAGAGTCATCAACACGTGTGCTCCTACAAACAATCAGTTATTGAACATCACTATAATACATTTTCCAAATTCACTTTACAAATTTTTTTTCCTCCCGAATTGAATTAAAAAAAATTGTATGTCACCCAATCAGAAAGTTCGTGTTTTAATAATGAGTACTAAATTATAAGTTAGTTTCTTCAAAACTAACTTATTCCTTGAGAATGCGCCTGCCACTCAGGGAGAGAGAGAGAGAGAGAGAGAGAGAGAGAGAGAGAGAGAGAGAGAGAGAGAGAGAGAGAGAGAGAGAGAGAGAGAGAGAGAGAGAGAGAGAGAGAGAGAGAGAGAAAGAGAGAGAGAGAGAGAGAGAGAGAGAGAGAGAGAGAGAGAGAGAGAGAGAGAGAGAGAGAGAGAGAGAGAGAGAGAGAGAGAGAGAGAGAGAGAGAGAGAGAGGGAGAGAGAGAGAGAGAGAAGCAAGGGACAAGAATCTATCACTCTCTCCAGCAAAGTAGCCCCTAAAGAGGACAAAACATTGTCTGAACTCAGCAAGAACAATCAGAAAATCAGATATAATCAGCACCCAAGACTTTCAGAGTAGCAAACACCAATGCCCCGCCTTCAGAGCCTCCTAGAACACCAGGCTCGAACTGAACACTAGAACTGCCAGCCTCCCGCCCCTCCCCGCAATAGATCACTACAGTTCCCTGGGTCAATTACTCGTGTCAGTGCCTATACTATACATAATAAGAGTAATGTCTGCTGTCCGAGGACTTGAAGTTGGTGCATAAGTAAATAATTATCAAATGAAGGCACCAAGCCGGGAAGGCTATGTAGCAGTTGATGCATAAACGCATCGAGATTCTTCCTAAAACACCCCTCTGATGCTTCTGTTCACCTATTGCTAGGTGAACAGAGGCATCAAGTGAAAGGAAACCTGCCCAACAAGTTTCTGTCCTGCCCACAGATTGTGTGATAGATATGTGGGCTTTGGTGCTTTCTTTTCTCTCTTTGCTAACTGCTAATTCTTATATAGCAACTTCAACATGTCCTCACCACACTGGAGTTCCACCTCCATCTCTTACCCTTCAAGTACGCCTTCTCCCACCCCCTTCTCCCACCCCCTTCTCCCACCCCCTTCTCCAACCCCTCTCTTTCATCCTCCTCCCAAAAAGTAAAACTTAAAAAAGGTTTCAATTCTTTAGACTTGAATGATAACTTCGTTCCAGACGGACGTATGCTTGCCAGAGGTGCGTTGTACCCCAAAACACACAATGTAACCACAGGATTATTTACGTTGCGTATGTACTGAGACGGGAGTGAGCTCTGCGAGCCTAGAGAGTCTTACATACAGTATCGAGGTTGACCAGACCACACACTAGAAGTTGAAGGGACGACGACGTTTCGGTCCGTCCTGGACCATTCTCAAGTCGATTGTGATGAGGAGGTAGAGACAGGCAATAAATAGGCAAGAGAGAGCTGTATCGAGGTGTTTCTCAGGTTATGATCGTTTACCCGGCCCTCAGCCCCCAGAGTAGGGGTTCAAGTGGGCAATCACATATTAACTAATTCCGTGATGTGGGCTCAATTCCCTCCATGCCCACATGATAAACCCAGCTGCTGAAGGCGAAGCCACTGATATTAAGGCATATTTACAAATATGCCATAAGCAGGTTACTAAAATATGATGGATTTGCTGCATAAGCGATTGCAGGGAACTCAGATATATGATCGCCCTGAGTGACACACATATACATACGATAAACACCTGGGTATAGCCATAGTTTCAATATCACGTGTAATGAGCAGCCTCGACACCCTCGGGAGAGAAGTTTATGTCTCTGCCACAAAGTTTATAACAATAATTCCAGTTGACGAGGTACAGGGAGACTCTCCCTTTTATATCCTGCTCGGAGACTGAACCCGAGTCTCCTAGATTTTGAATTGAAGACGTAGACCACTGTACTACAGGGGTATATGTTGAAGACCTTATCAAAGTGACCAGGAAATAAGACGAGTAGTTTAAATTCATGACAATTTGGTACCTAACACAGAGATGTACCACCCAACGCCAGGTGGAAATAATCTCATACTTATTCCACACGTCAGAAAAGGAACTTATTCACTACTTGACTATCAATACTAACCTATTAGTGACTAAAGGAGAAGTGAGGTTTCAGCTCTTGATGTCCTATACCTACTTGACTTGTTGTAAACCTCTCGTGTTAAAATTAAACTGTTCTGGAGCTCCGCGGTGTAGTGGTAAGACACTCGCCTGGCGTTCCGCGAGCGCTATGTCATGGGTTCGTATCCTGGCCGGGGAGGATTTACTGGGCGCAAATCCTTAACTGTAGCCTCTGTTTAACGCAACAGTAAAATGTGTACTTGGATGAAAAAACGATTCTTCGCGGCGGGGATCATATTCCAGGGACCTGCCCGAAACGCTACGCGTACTAGTGGCTGTACAAGAATGTAACAACTCTTGTATATATCTCAAAAAAAAAAAAAATGTGAGGGGGAGGGAAACAACGTGAAAATAGCAATCAGAACGTTGTCAGATTCTCCGTCATCGTGAACTGTGGTAAACAAAGACAACCTATTGACCATAGCAAGCTGCGGGGCAGTTAACTTTGATGAAACGTGATAGCAGTCATGCTAACTGTATCGAATAACCTCTGAACTTAATAGCCTCTGTACTCAGTAACCTCCCTACTCAGTGGCATCTGTACTTAATGACTTCTGTTCTCAATTTTTTCTGTACTCAATAGCCTTTGTACTCAATAGCCTGTGTACTCAATACCCTGTGTACTCAATGCCTTGTGTACTCAATACCCTGTGTTCTCAATACCCTGTGTACCCAATAGCTTGTGTACTCAATACCCTGTGTACCCAATAGCTTATATACTCAATACCCTGTGTACTCAATACCCTGTGTACTCAATACCCTGTGTTCTCAATACCCTGTGTTCTCAATACCCTGTGTTCTCAATACCCTGTGTACCCAATAGCTTGTGTACTCAATACCCTGTGTACTCAATACCTTATGTACTAAATACCCTATGTACCCAATAGCCTGTGTACTCAATACCTTGCATACTCAATACCCTTTGCACTTAATACCTTGTGTACTCAATATCCTATGTACTCAAAAATCCTCTTTTGTCTATCTAATAGAATGTTAGGGAGACACCGGGAGAAAAGTTATATATATATATATATATATATATATATATAACTGAAAACTCACACCCCAGAAGTGACTCGAACCCATACTCCCAGGAGCAAACGCAACTGGTATGTACAAGACGCCTTAATCCACTTGACCATCACGACCGGACATAATGAGGTGATAGCCGAGGCTATTTGAACCACCCCACCGCCGGCACTCGGATAGTAATCTTGGGCATAGCATTTTACCAAATCACCTCATTCTTTGGGGCACACGTGAGGAACACAAATGCGAACAAGCCTGAATGGTCCCCAGGACAATATGCAACTGAAAACTCACACCCCAGAAGTGACTCGAACCCATACTCCCAGGAGCAAACGCAACTGGTATGTACAAGACGCCTTAATCCACTTGACCATCACGACCGGACATAATGAGGTGATAGCCGAGGCTATTTGAACCACCCCACCGCCGGCACTCGGATAGTAATCTTGGGCATAGCATTTTACCAAATCACCTCATTCTTTGGGGCACACGTGAGGAACACAAATGCGAACAAGCCTGAATGGTCCCCAGGACAATATGCAACTGAAAACTCACACCCCAGAAGTGACTCGAACCCATACTCCCAGGAGCAAACGCAACTGGTATGTACAAGACGCCTTAATCCACTTGACCATCACGACCGGACATAATGAGGTGATAGCCGAGGATATTTGAACCACCCCACCGCCGGCACTCGGATAGTAATCTTGGGCATAGCATTTTACCAAATCACCTCATTCTTTGGGGCACACGTGAGGAACACAAATGCGAACAAGCCTGAATGGTCCCCAGGACAATATGCAACTGAAAACTCACACCCCAGAAGTGACTCGAACCCATACTCCCAGGAGCAAACGCAACTGGTATGTACAAGACGCCTTAATCCACTTGACCATCACGACCGGACATAATGAGGTGATAGCCGAGGCTATTTGAACCACCCCACCGCCGGCACTCGGATAGTAATCTTGGGCATAGCATTTTACCAAATCACCTCATTCTTTGGGGCACACGTGAGGAACACAAATGCGAACAAGCCTGAATGGTCCCCAGGACAATATGCAACTGAAAACTCACACCCCAGAAGTGACTCGAACCCATACTCCCAGGAGCAAACGCAACTGGTATGTACAAGACGCCTTAATCCACTTGACCATCACGACCGGACATAATGAGGTGATAGCCGAGGCTATTTGAACCACCCCACCGCCGGCACTCGGATAATAATCTTGGGCATAGCATTTTACCAAATCACCTCATTCTTTGGGGCACACGTGAGGAACACAAATGCGAACAAGCCTGAATGGTCCCCAGGACAATATGCAACTGAAAACTCACACCCCAGAAGTGACTCGAACCCATACTCCCAGGAGCAAACGCAACTGGTATGTACAAGACGCCTTAATCCACTTGACCATCACGACCGGACATAATGAGGTGATAGCCGAGGCTATTTGAACCACCCCACCGCCGGCACTCGGATAGTAATCTTGGGCATAGCATTTTACCAAATCACCTCATTCTTTGGGGCACACGTGAGGAACACAAATGCGAACAAGCCTGAATGGTCCCCAGGACAATATGCAACTGAAAACTCACACCCCAGAAGTGACTCGAACCCATACTCCCAGGAGCAAACGCAACTGGTATGTACAAGACGCCTTAATCCACTTGACCATCACGACCGGACATAATGAGGTGATAGCCGAGGCTATTTGAACCACCCCACCGCCGGCACTCGGATAGTAATCTTGGGCATAGCATTTTACCAAATCACCTCACCGAATGAGGTGATTTGGTAAAATGCTATGCCCAAGATTACTATCCGAGTGCCGGCGGTGGGGTGGTTCAAATAGCCTCGGCTATCACCTCATTATGTCCGGTCGTGATGGTCAAGTGGATTAAGGCGTCTTGTACATACCAGTTGCGTTTGCTCCTGGGAGTATGGGTTCGAGTCACTTCTGGGGTGTGAGTTTTCAGTTGCATATTGTCCTGGGGACCATTCAGGCTTGTTCGCATTTGTGTTCCTCACGTGTGCCCCAAAGAATGAGGTGATTTGGTAAAATGCTATGCCCAAGATTACTATCCGAGTGCCGGCGGTGGGGTGGTTCAAATAGCCTCGGCTATCACCTCATTATGTCCGGTCGTGATGGTCAAGTGGATTAAGGCGTCTTGTACATACCAGTTGCGTTTGCTCCTGGGAGTATGGGTTCGAGTCACTTCTGGGGTGTGAGTTTTCAGTTGCATATTGTCCTGGGGACCATTCAGGCTTGTTCGCATTTGTGTTCCTCACGTGTGCCCCAAAGAATGAGGTGATTTGGTAAAATGCTATGCCCAAGATTACTATCCGAGTGCCGGCGGTGGGGTGGTTCAAATAGCCTCGGCTATCACCTCATTATGTCCGGTCGTGATGGTCAAGTGGATTAAGGCGTCTTGTACATACCAGTTGCGTTTGCTCCTGGGAGTATGGGTTCGAGTCACTTCTGGGGTGTGAGTTTTCAGTTGCATATTGTCCTGGGGACCATTCAGGCTTGTTCGCATTTGTGTTCCTCACGTGTGCCCCAAAGAATGAGGTGATTTGGTAAAATGCTATGCCCAAGATTACTATCCGAGTGCCGGCGGTGGGGTGGTTCAAATAGCCTCGGCTATCACCTCATTATGTCCGGTCGTGATGGTCAAGTGGATTAAGGCGTCTTGTACATACCAGTTGCGTTTGCTCCTGGGAGTATGGGTTCGAGTCACTTCTGGGGTGTGAGTTTTCAGTTGCATATTGTCCTGGGGACCATTCAGGCTTGTTCGCATTTGTGTTCCTCACGTGTGCCCCAAAGAATGAGGTGATTTGGTAAAATGCTATGCCCAAGATTACTATCCGAGTGCCGGCGGTGGGGTGGTTCAAATAGCCTCGGCTATCACCTCATTATGTCCGGTCGTGATGGTCAAGTGGATTAAGGCGTCTTGTACATACCAGTTGCGTTTGCTCCTGGGAGTATGGGTTCGAGTCACTTCTGGGGTGTGAGTTTTCAGTTGCATATTGTCCTGGGGACCATTCAGGCTTGTTCGCATTTGTGTTCCTCACGTGTGCCCCAAAGAATGAGGTGATTTGGTAAAATGCTATGCCCAAGATTACTATCCGAGTGCCGGCGGTGGGGTGGTTCAAATAGCCTCGGCTATCACCTCATTATGTCCGGTCGTGATGGTCAAGTGGATTAAGGCGTCTTGTACATACCAGTTGCGTTTGCTCCTGGGAGTATGGGTTCGAGTCACTTCTGGGGTGTGAGTTTTCAGTTGCATATTGTCCTGGGGACCATTCAGGCTTGTTCGCATATATATATATATATATATATATATATATATATATATATATATATATATATATATATATATATATATATATATATATATAGGGGGGTACCACCTCTGGTGCAATTATAGGGACCCACAGCCTCGGAGAAGGGAACACAGAGCATTCAGAGAAAAACTTGCCATTTAACTCCTCCTACCACCCTCCTTTTTTATGGTGTACGCTTTATTATGCAAGGTTATACAGTTACATATCTGATTATATACAAAAAGTTAGCATTAATAAGAGGACACAAAAAAAGAGGACACACATACACACACACACACATATATATATATATATATATATATATATATATATATATATATATATATATATATATATATATATATATATATATATATATATATATATATATATATATATATATATATATATATGTCGTACCTAATAGCCAGAACGCACTTCTCAGCCTACTATTCAAGGCCCGATTTGCCTAATAAGCCAAGTTTTCATGAATTAATGTTTTTTCGTCTACCTAACCTACCTAACCTAACCTAACCTAGCTTTTTTTGGCTACCTAACCTAACCTTACCTATAAATATAGGTTAGGTTAGGTTAGGTAGGGTTGGTTAGGTTCGGTCATATATCTACGTTAATTTTAACTCCAATAAAACAAATTGACCTCATACATAGAGAAAAGGGTTGCTTTATCATTTCATAAGAAAAAAAATTATAGTAAATATAATAATTCAGGAAAACTTGGCTTATTAGGCAAATCGGGCCTTGAATAGTAGGCTGAGAAGTGAGTTCTGGCTACTAGGTACGACATATATATATATATATATATATATATATATATATATATATATATATATATATATATATATATATATATATATATATATATATATATATATATATATATATTATATATTATATGTGTGTGTGTGTGTGTGTGTGTGTGTGTGTGTGTGTGTGTGTGTGTGTGTGTGTGTGTGTGTGTGTGTGTGTGTGTGTGTGTGTGTGTGTGTGTGTGTGTGTGTGTCCTACAATACAACACTTGATGCAGAGCAGCTCCTGGATATCTGGCAAATATCAAAATCTGTACCAACAATTCAACAAAGGAAGGGGGGGGGGAATACAGGAAGGAGACTCTATAATACAGAGCTTTAAAACCTTGACATGCAATTCCTGTAAAAAAAAAAATAAAACAGAGAAGTAATCGAGAAGATTCATACAGAATTTGTAGAGAGAATTTCTTTAAATGCAGAAGTAGAACGGTTACAGGGTAGACAAACGGCTTCGGTCGAGCCTCATACAGTTAGTTCCACTGATAACTGGTAATCGCAACAAGCCAAGAGTGAAAGGGATGGGTGTACCGCATCTTCTTATGCTGCCAAAGAGCGTTTGATATTGTCCCTGCAAAATGTTATTATATAAGATGGAATAAACAGAAATAACTGGAAATAGCTTAGATAGCTTTGGACGTACCTGATAGAAAACAAATGGCCATTGTGCGGAGCCTCTGGCTCATTGACCTTTCCATCCCTCTGGCTCGGGATATGAACGACGTAAACAAAATGCTGGATTACACGAACACACGGCCACTAGAATTCAATCACAGTAAATGCAAAGTAATTTATTTATTTATTTATCCGAGAGTTCTTACATTGTTGTAAAGCCACTAGCACGCATAGCGTTTCAAGCAGGTCTTTAATCCTAATTTATCCCCGGAATACGACCCGCCAAATCGTTTAACAACCCAGGTACCCATTGACTGCTGGGCGAACAGAGGCTACAGTTAAGGATTGGCGCCAAGTCAATCTTCCCCGGCCAGGATACGAACCCAGGCCAAAGCGTTTGCGTGTGTTTTACCCCTGCACCACGGGGACTATCCGTTGATTAATAATTAGGATAATGAAGATCAGAAAAGCATACATCATAAGAGGAAGTGATTGACAGCAGAGAGGATTGAAGACGCAAGCTGCGGCACCCAACAGGCAAACAGAACAATGTCGTCTGCAAGTTTCCCGGTCTTATGGTAATTTTAATAAAGATATTTACTATCACAGTGATAATTTTCATACAAATTAATTTCATAGTGATAATTATCATCATTGGTATTATTGAGAAAATCAGTAGAAGTTATGAGCAGGATTCGAAGCCTGATACTTGGTACTCCCACGCACACGCCCGAGGCCACTTCTTGAGGTTATCTTGAGATGATTTCGGGGCTTTAGTGTCCCCGCGGCCCGGTCCTCGACCAGGCCTCCACCCCCAGGAAGCAGCCCGTGACAGCTGACTAACACCCAGGTACCTATTTACTGCTAGGTAACAGGAGCATAGGGTGAAAGAAACTCTGCCCATTGTTTCTCGCCGGCGCCTGGGATCGAACCCATGACCACAGGATCACAAGTCCAGCGTGCTGTCCGCTCGGCCGATCGACTCGAGGCTACACCATGACATGGTCAAGAAGCGATGCAACTTAGGATTCAACTGAAGCCTTTAGGGGGTGTTGATCGAGGCTTCTACTGAATCCCAATCAGGGTTTCACGCATTACCCCTCCCAGCACTCTGGCTGTGGATCAGCTTGGGCGTACCAAGTGTGTGAGAGTTCGAATCCACCTCACGGCCTGTGCGGATTTTCTTATTGATACATCACTTTTATATGATATCATTGTGCGTTATTATTATTTGTATTATTTTAATAGTAATACTAACAAAAAATAGTATAGTAATTATTAGTTTATTAATAATAATAATAATTATTATTATTATTATTATTATTATTATTATTATTATTATTATTATTATTATTATTATTATTATTATTATTTTTATTATTATAATGTCATTCTCGACATCCATAAACAGTTGTCACAACAGAGCGAGGACCTTACAACAGCCAGGCAAGTCCACTACGGGCTCACCATAGCCCGTGCTACTTGCAGCTGTTTGTTCCAAGTAGCTGAATCTAAAACAACAACAACATTTCAACAGCTGGGAAGAGCATTCATATTTAAGCAACAATAACCAAGTTACCTCCTCCGGGGCGTCAGATACGGGAGAACAACATAGCGTTATTCTCACCACCACCGCCTCGGACACCGTGAATCCTGTTAGGTTCACCGAGGTCTTCCCCATAGCGCAAGCATACTGACTTTCCCACAATAGAGAGGCTTATATCGGGTTTTGATTTAACTCCCAGTTACCTGTTTACTGCTACGGTACGCCCGGCACCATTGGGTGAAAAGATTGATTGATGAAGATTAAGCCACCCAAGAGGTGGCACGGGCATGAATAGCCCGTAAGTGGTGGCCCTTTTGAGCCATTACCAGTATCAAGAGCTGATACTGGAGATCTGTGGAGGTGCGACTGCACCCTGCGTGACGGGAGATGTCTCCCGGACCAAATGGTGACCAAATGGTGACTGGGTGAAAGGAAAGGTTGCACGTCCTCTTCAACAAAGACCAAATGCTCATTAATCCAGCCGCCAAACCTGGTTGTTTAGGCAACCTGTCCTAAGGCCAGGCTGGTTAAAGTGATGACGTAGATACCGTGCGGTTACCTTGCGATGATTTCGGGCCTCAACGTCCCCGTGGCCCAGTCCTCGACCAGGCCTCCTGGTTGCTGGACTGGTCAATCAGGCTGTTGGACGCGGCTGACGTATGAATCACAGCCTGGTTAATTAAATAGCTGAAACTTTTCTGTGTTAAAACCGAGGAAAACCTTAGTTCAACAAACTTAGCCACATAGTTTCAATATAGACTGTAATGCAGTTGCTTACAAAAATAAAATCCATATAGAGAACTCTATAGAGATCTATAAACAAAGCATCTATGTGTCCACTTACGAGATGTGTAAGTGGACACATGTAAGTTGATTTGTAAGTGGCGATTTTGACGAAATAATTAACAATCTTCGAGTCACTAACTAGGTCGTCTTCAAAGTTGCCAGTCCAACTGGCAGTTACCAGTCCAACCTTAACTCAAGGTGGTGTGGGCAACCCGTTCTCCAACCCAAACTGTGTCAGACACTGACATATTGAGTTTAACAAATCAATATTTATTTATTACAATTGACAATCAACTGACAGGATGAATGTCATACAGAATAATAGTCAAAGTCATACAGAATAATACCAAAGTTTTGCCCTCTCAAATACAATTTTATTGAATACTGTTGGTTTATATATGGTTAGGCCTAGGTAAGGTTAGGTAAGATGTTTTGGCTACGTTGATTTAGGTTAGGTTAGGTTAGGTTAGGTAAGGTTAGGATATATTAGGTTAGGCCTAGATAAGGTATTGTAGGGTGTTTTGGTTACGTTGATTTAGGTTAGGCTAGGCTAGGCCTAAGTAAGTTGACTGGGTTACGAATTTTTAAAGAATGTTTAAATTACAGGCTGAAAGTGAACGAAGCACGTGTTCGAATTACAGCTTCGAACACGACCAAGTGTGCTGTAAGTCAAATACCAACTAATGTATTTTTTAACGTTAGTGTTTGACTTATATGCTGTGAACCCGACGGCCTTTTGTTGTCAGTCTTTGACTTATATGATGTGAACCCGACGGCCTTTTGTTGTCAGTCTTTGACTTATATGATGTGAACCCGACGGCCTTTTGTTGTCAGTCTTTGACTTATATGATGTGAACCCGACGGCCTTTTGTTGTCAGTCTTTGAAGCAGTGAACTGTATAATAAATAAAGTGTAAGCGTCCATGAATGAAAATACGAGTCAGAGCTCCCGTCAGTGAACCTGTATCCTGGTCCAATATCCACGTTGAGAGGATCTTTGAGAACAACAATCAATGATCAGAGACTAGAACATACCTTTATTAACCATTACTTTGATTTTAGAGATAATGCACCTGAGATCTGCTACTACAGATGACCTGCAAAACAGAACACGACTTGACTGTGGGGAGGTAATATTAGTTGATATAAGAACGTGAGAAGAACACAGATAAAATAATAAATATAAAAAAATAATAATAATAATAATAATAATAATATTAATGATAATCATAATACACAATAAAAACACATTAACGTGATGTATCAGTTAGAACATCAGTAGGAGCCGAGAGGGGGAATCGAACCCCGTGCACTTTTTACTCCCAAGCTATAGCGCCATAGACCACAACGCCATAACCTAAATACACCATTGATACAATGATGTATTTGTGAATACATCACTGAAATACACAATGAGATCACATTAAGGTGATTTCGTGGTGTATTTGAGGACAAGCGTTGGAAGGGAAACTACTGGACATCTTCAGTGTCTTTAAGGAAATCTTCCTCCTCCTCCTCTGAGTGCCTTTCATGTTTTTCTTTTGCGTTTTAAGTACAGCTTCAGCACTCTGAAGACGAGGGACTCAGAGACGAGGGACTCTGAAGTGTGTTCAGTCACTGCTATAGTTCTTATATCCTGGTACATGCGCGAAACGCGACCCCTCAAATAAAATATAAAAATACAATGTACACTGTTTCAATTACATTGGGGTTCAATTGGCAGCAGGTGTGTGTGTGTGTGTGTGTGTGTGTTGCAGCAGGTTGTGCGTTTAACTGCGGCTGACTTTAGATATAAGTCAGGTGTATCTGGTGCTGGAGCCACCAGTCCTCAGCCACACTCCATCGCTGGCGGGCGGACACCTGAAGGCGACTCCAGCGAAGTCAGGAAAGCACACAGACAGCGCGTTGGGTGAAGCAACATCCTCATCGACCATATCTTCCCCAGTAGCTAGACATCATCACCATGAAGTCCCTGTATGTGTTGATGGTCCTCTGTGTGTTCCTGGTGACCACGGTGACCGGCCAGGGCAGTGTTGGGGTCACCAACCCGGACGGTGTTGGGGTCACCAACCCGGACGAACCCGTGCCAGAAAAGGCGCCGAGCGAGAATGGAGCTTCCGGTGAGGTGAGTTCGAGAGCTTGTCTTGTCGTGATGCCTTGTGGGTTTTCTCCCCCTATGTTTTTATGTTGTCCCCCCGTGTCCTATGCTGTCCCCCCGTGTCTTATGTTGTCCCGATGTCTTAAGCTGTCCCCCGTGTCTTATGATACACCCACCCACATACAGGAGACGGGTATACCTGCCTTGAATAGAATAAATAGGACAGATCTCTTAGGAATTTTGTAGTGGCCAACCACTTGGACGTTCGGGAATTGAACGCCGACCTGCGTGAAAGTGAAACCCCTAACAAAACCTATTTGGAGCAATTCTTCAAGCTATCTCTTTCTCTGGCATATCTGCTCTGCTGTCCAGACCACACACTAGAAAGTGAAGGGACAACGACGTTTCGGTCCGTCCTGGACCATTCTCAAGTCGATTGTGAGAATCACAATTGACTTGAGAATGGTCCAGGACGGACCGAAACGTCATCGTCCCTTCACTTTCTAGTGTGTGGTCTGGTCAACATACTTCAGCCACGTTATTGTGACTCATCGTCTGCATATCTGCTCTGCCTCTGTGGATGACATCTGAATCCCTCCTGTATCTTTTCATTATCTTTTACGTCGGGATCAAGTCTCCCTTCGACGTTCTTTTCAAGTGCTGTGAGGCTCACTTTCCTTGGTGGGTGCGTTTCCCAGCCATGTTTTAAATTCTGACTGAATTAAAAAGTAAAAAGAGATATTTGCTGATATAAATCAAATAGACAATCATACAGGTGGATTATAATGATCGGTGTCTCGGATCGTTGCCAATCCCGCTACAGATGTGAACAGATAGAGGCTCGTTAGCTCATCACGACACAGCTGTGTGCAGCTGCTCACTACAAGCCATCATGATACACCCACCCGCACCCGACGTTCCGGATCAACCGGGCTGTGGTGGGTATGTGGGCCTGCGGGGCCACTCCAATCAACAGCCTGGTGGACCAAACTCTCACAAGTCGAGCCTGGCCCCAGGCCGGGCTTGGGGAGTAGAAGAACTCCCAGAACTCCATCAAGCAGTTATCATCACCCAGACAGCACAATGCATACATGTCAAGTTGAAATTTTACAGTTTTGTCTTTGTTGGGTACTTGTGAGATGATTTTTGGACCCGGGTTCGAGGGTATCTCACAGCTCCAATTTTTCGTGTTAAAATATGTTTAAGTTTCTTTGCAAAATTTTAGTTTTAAGTAATTTTTTGTTTAATTTGACATAACATGCAGGCGATGAGTCACAATAATGTGGCTGAAGAATGTTGACCAGACCACACACTATAAGGTGAAGGGACGACGACGTTTCGGCCCGTCCTGGACCATTCTCAAGTCGATTGAGAATGATGCCTCTATACTTATCTAACCTTAAGTGGGTATCTAGATACATATATCTGCACGAGGGATACTACATATCCCTCGTGCGCGCGCGCGATTCCTTGATCCCCCCCCCCCCCACACACACACACGCCAGGGGGCCGGTGACTGACTGGACAGTACGCTGGATGCGTGATCCTGTTATCCCGGGTTCGATTCCCGGCGCCGGCGAGAAACAATGGGCAGAGTTTCTTTCACCCTGGTGCTCCTGTTACCTAGCAGTAAATAGGTACCTGGGAGTTAAACAGCTGCCACGGGCTGCTTCCTGGGGATGTGTGTGTGAGTGAAAAAGAGAAAAATATATGTAATAGATACGGTGGAGGAAAATAACTCGGGAATCGGGACATTAGACAACCGACGGTTAGAAAGGCGGGGCCCAAGAGCTAACAGCTCAATCCTGCAGGCACGAATAGTAAATATACTCACAATATACGCAAAATAATAATAATAACAATAATAATAATAGTTTTATCTTTCTTACAGATAATGGAACAGGAGATGGGGTGTGAGACACAGAGGAAGAAAGAGAAGGGGGAAAGGACCGACGAGAGACTATGTCACTGCCCCACAGACAGCAGCTGCCACGAGGGTTGAGGCACTGTGCCACACACTCGACACAAGACACGAAGTTTGAAATGCCATACACATATGACCAGAGACCAGTGACTGTGTTTCTATGGCACACACAGAGGCTGTGGCGTTGTTCCATAGACACAACACAGGGCATGGAGGCTGTGGCATTGTTCCATAGACAATATATAACACGGAGACTGGGAATTTGTTCCATAGACACAACATTGTACACGAAGACTGTGCCTTTGTTCCAAAGCCCGAAAATTGAGTCACGGAGGCTGTACCATTGTTCCATAGACACAATATAGAGCACAGAGACTGTGACATTATTCTACCCTAACCTAACTTAACTTAACCTAACAAAAACTAACCTAGCCTAACCTAACCTACCTCAAGCAAGTGATGTCTATCGATTTTCTCATATATAACTGATGACCGCCTCAGTCATCCTTAACTAGACATATTAACTTGACTCATATAGATAGATCTGGTGTGAATTCTAAACTGTACTAGTGAATATTTCTGCAAATAATGCTTAGAAAAACTTACATATGGAGGACTTCTTGCGATATTAACGCCATTGCTCTCCAATTTTGTCCATTATTAGATGATCCTGCTGTGGCAGAGAGATATGGACCCGGATCCGGACACGGAAGCGGCAGTGGACACGACAACGATGACGGACACGGGCATGGCAGCGGGACCGGACACGGACATGGCAGCGGCCACGGACACGACAACGATCACGGACATGGCAGCGGCAACGGACATGGCAACAACCAAGCACAAGGACATAAGAAAAGTGAATTGGTTTCCACTGTATGCGTTAATTACTCACCATAAATAATCACATGTGTGTGATATAGGAGTGCGTGTATGTGTATGTGTATGTATATGTCACAGTACGAAACACATACACTATGTCAATGAAAAACCTGTTGTGTCCACACAGAGTGCAAGAACTCTAAGGAGTGCAAGCGAGCCGGAGGAAGATGCCAGGCAATGAAGTGTGGCTCACAGGAACGGGAGATCCAGCACGCGTGTCGGAGCACCGATTCCAACAACTACAACCCTAGGCACTTTGGTGACAACGACAACTTTGGCAACGGTGGTCACTCAGGCAACGGTGGACACTCTGGCAACGGTGGACACTCTGGCAACGGTGGACACTCTGGCAACGGTGGACACTCCGGCAGCAGTAACTCTGGCAGAAACATGTGTCGCTGCTGTATACACAAAGGTTCGTATAGTTACTTATACTTAAAATACAGCTGTTGATGGTGATGATGTTCTTGATATCTGATGATTAGTAAGCTGTGATGCTTACTAAGCTTCAGCATCAAGAATCAGTCTGTCTCAACATCAAGAATAAACACCTAATGCCAAATATGAAACTGGAAAACCTCTAAAATATATATATCGTTGCTGTATTTCCTTGACGTAAAGTAACTTAGCGACGCCAACATCGTTTAAACAGTGTTTCATCCTCCCTCTTAACCCTTAACTCCTAGATCTAATTCCAGTTTAATTAGCTCTAATTTGTACCACTGATTTATCTAACATTCTAAATCCTCCTAAACTTACAGATGACTACCTTCATAATGTAGTGAGAGTGAATGAAGGGAATGAAGGCGCACAAGGAGAAGAAGCACCTCAAGAAGGAGAGGAAGTGGTAGGAGAGGAAGATGCAGAAGAAGAAGAAGAAGGAGAAGAAGAAGAAGGAGAGGAGGAAGAGGAGGAGGAGTAGAACCTGAAACACACACCTGACTGCTAATTATAGAGACTATAACAAGTCACATGTTTTATAACACAGGGATACCCAGGATACTAGCACTTACTAGCACGCTAACATCAATGGCCTCTACCATGACTGTCTCACCTAACCACTACCATGATGTACTTACCATGACCTTACACTAAGCCTACTCCACCTGCCGTAATACATCAGTCATGAGAAAAACCTCAGATAATTAATACTGTCGCCATGACACACTTGCCACAGATGGCAACTTCTCACTTGTGTAACACATGTGAACTGCTGTTTTGTGTCTGGTTCGACACCTCATGGCATTCTTGACCTATTCATGACATTCTTGACCTATTCATGACATTCTTGACATATTCAGGACACTCTTGACAAAGTCATGACATTCTTGACATATTCATGACACTCATTCGTTTCACATGCCTGTGAGATCAGGCTTTTAACATTTGTCAACAACAACAACATATTTCTCCATGTGTTTTCGTAATTGTTTTCTGCACAAAAAATGGTGCTTGCAATTGCCGCTCGCAAGAATAAAATTATTGCAACAAAATATCATTAATTTTTATTTAGTGTCCGGCCTCTCAGCTGGGGGTCTACAGGTCCCCCCCCCCCCCACCCACCCCCACATGATCAACCTTGCTCTGGGAACTTGATCGGAATGCTAAGATGTCTCCCTTAGAACGTAACCACACACCTGTTCGAATCTTTTTAAGTTTTTCCGAACTGGCCGGAACACGAGTTGAAACCTTACGGAATTCAAGAATTAAAAGGAGCAATATTCCGTGGGACTGGAATGGCCTTGTGTAATAACTCCTCCAAGGAGTGCCGGACCAACCGGGCTGTGGTGGGTATGTGGGCCTGCGGGCCGCTCCAAGCAACAGCCTGGTGGACCAAACTCTCACAAGTCAAGCCTGGCCTCGGGCCGGGCTTGGGGAGTAGAAGAACTCCCAGAACCCCATCAACCAGGTATCAACCAGGTATCAACCAGGTATCAACCAGGTAGCAGAACTGGCTGGCTTGTGTAAGGTTCAGCGCGTAATTAGATCACAGTGCATTCCCGCCAAACACACACCGAAACTACGACGTTGGTACAACGTTCGAACAAGTTTTTAACACCTCCTAACCAGTTATAACAACCAATATAGTAAGTTGTAACAACGTTCTAATACGTCATAAACACGTTAAGCCAAGATGTAACAACTTTATTACAAGTTGTAACAAGCGGAAAATAGAGACAGTTTTGGTTTGTGTTTCCAGGGTTATGACCCTTATCTTGAGGTTATCTTGAGATGATTTTGGGGCTTTAGTGTCCCCGCGGCCCGGTCCTCGACCAGGCCTCCACCCCCAGGAAGCAGCCCGTGACAGCTGACTAACACCCAGGTACCTATTTACTGCTAGGTAACAGGGACATAGGGTGAAAGAAACTCTGCCCATTGTTTCTCGCCGGCGCCCGGGATTGAACCCGGGACCACAGGATCACAAATCCAGCGTGCTGTCCGCTCGGCCGACCAGCTCCCTTACATTTATTTACGACACATGTGCTGAAGAACCTTTCCTTGACGTTTCTCAGGCTCACCTCCACCTTCAACAATGCCCAACAGCTTCTCATTTTTTTTTAACATTGCCTATTTGTGCCCCCTGTTAATTCCTCGGTAATATCTTGGACGTTGTTATCATATTCGTCCCTCCTGATTCACCTTTCCACAACGATGAGTTGACGCTCGGCCAGTCTGCCACTGTGTCCTAGACAGAGCCCCATCCCTATGGGTTCAAGTCACTTCTGGGGTGTGAGTTTTCTTCAGTCCTCCCTGCCCTGTGAGGACTGTAGAAAATGTATATATGCTGGTTAGCATTGTCAGTGACTGGACACGTATGTGGTAGATGATATACGTATATAAGTGTGTGTGACCACACCTTAGGGACAAGTTTATCAGCGTGTCACTCAAGTTTATTGTTATTTTATACTTTTCCCTGTGTAGATTATATCTATCTAGATACTGAACGGTCTGTGTGAGGTGTGTGTTTTTAATATTTGTATCTGTAGAATCGAACTATTAGCTCTTGGACCCCGCCTATCTAACCAATTTATCTTTCTTCTATTATGTCTATTACATATATTTCTCTCTAACACACGCGCACACACACACACACACACACACACACACACACACACACACACACACACACACACACACACACACACACACACACACACACACACACACACACACACACATCCCCAGGAAGCAGCCCGTAGCAGCTGTCTAATGCCCAGGTACCTATTTACTGTTAGATGAACAGGACACCAGGGTGAAAGAACTCTGCCTTTGTTTCTGTCTCTGCTGTGGGATCAAACCTGGGCCCTTAGGACTACGAACCCAGAGCGCTGTCCACTGAGCCGCAAGGCCCCATAGGCCTCGTGTGTATGTGTGTGTGTGTATGTGTGTGTGTGTGTGTGTGTGTGTGTGTGTGTGTGTGTGTGTGTGTGTGTGTGTGTGTGTGTGTGTGTGTGTGTGTGTGTGTGTGTGTGTGTGCGTGTGCGTGTGTGTGTGTGTGTGTGTGTGTGTGTGTGTGTGTGTGTGTGTGTGTGTGTGTGTGTGTGTGTGTGTGTGTGTGTGTGTGTGTGTGCGTGTGTGTGTGTTTAGAATCCCATCTCTCTATCTTTATCTAACACACTTGATACAGATCGTAATAACATAAGATTAAATGAAGCTGGTGAAGACGTTTGGCATATGTGAGGCAGCCTCTTGTCTATTCCCCAACCCAAACTCATTCCTCTATTTGTCTAGCCTACGCTTAAAACAATCCAGCGATACCTGGGTCTATTATTTCTGGTATTCTGTTCCACAAATCTCAATTACCCTATATCCAAATGCCAGAGACGGCTGTGCACTGGTCCACATGGATAGAATATAATCCACACATTTAAATACGATTAGAGGAAACTAATTCATTGTGGGAGACAAAAGGAGAATATATAACTTTTTTTGTCAATTATAAAATATTTTATTGCACATTTGATATGGTAACTTGGTACTTTTGCAACTTGTTCAATAGTACAAATATCAAAGGTTTTTTTGTCAGCAACAATGCAGTTGCATCAACAATTCCTGTGTTCATGTGAACAGAATGAGGGAACATATCTAGTATTAACATTTAATGTTGACAATCAAATACATTAAATACAATTTGTCTAAAAAATATACAGAACCAAATACCACATTTGGTAGTTTAAAAGTAACTAGTCTGATGACAAATGAGAGTCTTAAGTTTAAATTAATTAATTATTTTTTTTCGCAACATCGAATGATGTACGAAAATGTATTTTTTTTATATAATGAGACAAATAATATTAATTAGAAATGTAGAGAATGTCATGGGCGAGTTTTT
Source organism: Procambarus clarkii (assembly GCF_040958095.1). NCBI lineage: Eukaryota > Metazoa > Arthropoda > Malacostraca > Decapoda > Cambaridae > Procambarus > Procambarus clarkii. The sequence continues at coordinate 13,491,817 of NC_091194.1, forward strand.
TCTTCTCCTTTCCCTTCTATTGTCTCCGTTTCTCTTGCCCACTCTTTACCCTTCTCCTTCCCTTTCCCACCACCCTTCCTTTCCCCTCTTCATTCCTTCCTTCAATCTCTCTCTCCATGCTTTCTTTCCTCTTGCTTCCTTCCTTCACACCTGCGTTCAGGAAATCAAGTCGAAAATACAAAACATGAGATAACATGCTAGTCAAAAAATTGACAGCTACACTATTGGTAACCCGAATGCCAGCCACACCATTGGTAACCCGAATGACAGCCACACTATTGGTAACCCGAATGACAGCCACACCATTGGTAACCCGAATGACAGTCACACCATTGGTAACCCGAATGACAGCCACACCATTGGTAACCTGAATGACAGCCACACCATTGGTAACCCGAATGACAGCCACACCATTGTAAACCGAATGACAGCCACACTATTGGTAACCCGAATGACAGCCACACCATTGGTAACCCGAATGACAGCCACACCATTGGTAACCCGAATGTCAGCCACACCATTGTAAATCTAAATATCAGCCACACCATTGTATACCTGAATGTCAGTCACACCATTGGTAACCCAAATGCCAGCCACACCATTGGTAGTTTGAGTGATAACCCCACCATTGGTCACACCACCAACAACCACACCATTGGTCACACCACCAACAACCACACCATTGGTCACACCACCAACAACCACACCATTGGTCACACCACCAACAACCACACCATTGGTCACACCACCAACAACCACACCATTGGTCACACCACCAACAACCCCACCATTGGTCACACCACCAACAACCACACCATTGGTCACACCACCAACAACCCCACCATTGGTCACACCACCAACAACCACACCATTGGTCACACCACCAACAACCACACCATTGGTAACTCTGACTATTGTGGAGAAAGACGACTTAAAAAAAACTTCGTTATTAACGTATAAAAATTAAATATAAATAAATGGGGTAGATAAAAGCACAAACATAAATTCAAAATGAGAATTAATCATTTATATAACAATTCCGTTGTTATTTTGATATTAAAAAGAAAAGGTAATATATCATATTGAGTTATTAAATCTAATAAGGTGCATTATAAAAGTGAGTGGTGCTTAAACAGCATTGTAACAGTACCAACATCATCTTAACTAACGAATAGATTACAAAATAATTGATGTAATAATTATGTAATTCAATAATCGTAACATAGTCTTCTAGAGTTGTCACAACGTCACAAAAATGACGAGCTAAATAGCCCGAACCTAACCTACCGAAAGGTCCCTCGATGAGAAAACGTAACAGCTGTCAATTTTGCAAGCTGCTATGATTTACAGAACATCATATTTTGGCCGTTAGCACGTCAAAATGCCACGTGCTAATCGAGAGGATAGGTTGCTAGCACTTTATCTGGTTTGGTGTTGGGCTTAAGGCCTAACAAGTTTTTAAAGGGTGATTAAGGCCTCCACTGATGCTTAATTACCTATCAGCAAGTGTAATTTTAGGCCTAAACATATTTTAGGACTAGGGGTCCAGCAACGAGGAGGCCTGGTCGACGACCGGGCCGCGGGGACGCTAAGCCCCGGAAGCACCTCAAGGTAACCTCAAGGTAAGGGTAAACTCCCTTAATTTGTATGTTTACCGAGCTGTGAACTATCCACTTTCACCACACTCCTCATGCACCCATATATCCTTGCAGTTGCTTTTGAAACCATCTGTAATAATATATATTGTAAGATAAAAGGATCATATTTTATGTTGTTTTAGATTCAGCTACTTGTAGCCAAAGGTTGCAAGGAGCACGGGCTATGGTGAGCCCGTCTTAAAATTATCAGTAGGAGACAGAATATATTGTAACCTGAGCGATATTACTTATATCTGAAAGCATAACCTTACATTATTTATTGGTCCAAAAGCTGTTAATTATAATCTGATATATTTTTGTATGTTTTCTGTTTATCATGTTTTATAGTTATTCAGACTCATTTTTTAATTATGTTATAGTATTGGATCCCCTTATTCATGATTTCTTAACTAAACTTTCTCTATACAACAGAAGAAATAGCTTCTGTTAAACTCTTCGTATATGGGAAACTCACTTGTTATGGAATAAATAAATCGAACACCAACATAAAAACTTTAAAAATAAGCTGCATTAATGAGGCTTTAAAGTTTAAGTTCTCATTCGGATTCTGTCAGATCTTCCATGTCATGCTGGGGTAAGAGAATAATGGAGAAAAAGAAAAAATGATTTCATAACAAAAATCGTTTTTCGTATGAATCATTTCATACAAAATGATTGTATCTCACCTTGTATGTATGTATGTACTTTACCTGAATAAACATTTGAATTTGATTTGAATTTGATAAATGTTGGAATGAAATAAAAAAAAGAAAATGTGATGACAGTTTTGAGCCCAATATTGAGGAAAGCAGAGGGATGATAACTTGTGAGGGTCTGTGTGTTGGAGTGAGCACAGTGACGAACAGGGGCCAGATTCACGAAGCAGTTACTCAAGTACTTACGAACCTGTCCATCTTTTCTCACTATTTGGCGGCTTTGTTTACAATTGTTCAACAGTTAATGAGCTCGGAAGCACCAGGAGGCTGTTTATAACAATAACAACAGTTGATTGGGAAGTTTTCATGCGTGTAAACTGTTTAATAAATGTAACCAAAGCCGCCAAAGATTGACGAAAGATGTATACGTTCGTAAGAACTTGCGTAACTGCTTCGTGAATCTGGCCCCAGGAAGATAAGCTACCCCCTAAAACTTGTTTACAAACAGTATTCAACGACTGGGAGGGGGGGGGGAGCATCCGTAACGTGTGTTACAGTCAGGTACTAACGGACAACAACACTGGCAGCTATATAAACATCCACTTATAGTATGAATACAATGTATTCATGGTATGAATACAATGCATCATGCGTCTGTGTGTATACAGGTCACTTCAAACACAAAACTGTTCGTCAAAGGATTTTATAACTGATCTAACCTGACCCAAACCTAACTAACCTAACTTATCCTAACACAGCCTAATCTAAGCTAATACATCCCAACCTAACGAAATATATATAAACGGTTTGACAATTTGAAAGATGAACTTGTTTTCGTCCTGTGTATGACTTGATAATACCACAGTTGCGTCGTTAGGAGTCAATTAATTACTTCTAACTGAGCAATGGTACTGAGTTAAGAAACTGACAAATAGCCATACAAGGAATTTAGAACTTGGCACGTTGTTTATCTAGACGGGCTGAACATTCTTAGTATTCTATTTTCCAAAAATAAAATCATACACAATAAATCGTGGTCAGGGCTTTGATCTGTCACTCATCACGGCCGAAGCCTTTACTTACACCTGAAGGAATTAAACATACAACACTGCCATTTTCACGCACCAATTCCGGATCGCAACCCGGCGTCAAATACTGGTTAGGTCATCTCCTTTTTCAGGGGAAAAAAATAAAGCAGCCATTTTAGTCGTCACAGTCAGGCGTAGTTGTGGGCGGCGTGGTAGTGGTGGTTGTGGTGGTTGTTGTGGTGGTGGTGGTGTCGGTGGTGGGAGATACAGGCACTGGAACCAACAGTCTCCCCGATCTGGCAGAGGGAGGAGCATCGCTAGCGGTGGCGGTGGGAGGGTCCTTCGAGTCGGTCAAGCTTCTTCCGAACCACGAAGGTCTTCGGGAGATGTTGAACTGACGGATAATGTCCCGTTGAGTCTGGGGCTCCGGCCGGTGGATCCGCGGTGGCGTGCGTATCATCGGCAGGATACTGGCCACGCTCGTATGTCTGTCATACACACACAATAACATACATAAATTTACTTTGCAATGGAAATAAATACGAAACTCATCAAATAAATGAGTCTCTCGAACGCAAGTTCAATTGAGCTCATTAAAACATATGTAAAGTTCATTCGTAATGGAAACAAATAATAAACTCATTAAATAAATGAGCTTTTAGGATCAAGCTTTCAGGTTTTATTAGCTTGTAGTTGTAATATAAATATCAATAACATTACCAAAGAACCCTGGCCTTAGTTATATACAAAAAGAGAGATATATGACAAAATAGTAAAGGAGACAGATTACGTAGAGTTATGTAGATTAATAAGCTCCTGGTTAATCAAAACGAATCTCCTCAACACACAGTGAAAATAAGCTAGATAATTGGCCAAAGAAAAGTCAAGCTTTACCTATTAGGTCTGGTGATGCTGGGGAAATAGGGCGTGGGGTTGAAGATGGGTCGGCAACCCCCTATTTGATCCTCCTGGAAGCCGTGCCGACAGCTCACCCGGATGATGGAGGGGTCTGAGGATCCACAACTCTTAATAACAACGGTAGGTACAAATCGCAACGTTTTAAACCTATTAACGAAACCTCCCTTTCCAACCTACTTGGGCTGGACGGTAGAGCGACGGTCTGGCTTCATGCAGGTCGGCGTTCAATCCCCGACCGTCCAAGTGGTTGGGCACCATTCCTTTCCGCCGTCCCATCCCAAATCCTTATCCTGACCCCTTCCAAGTGCTATATAGTCGTAATGGCTTGGCGCTTTCCTCTGATAGTTTTTTCCTCCCTTTGATAATAAAACTTCCTAAACAGGCTTTCTGAGCAAAGAAACTGATAACACTGCATAAATAAAAGCTTATTGGGGTGAACGGTAGAGCAACGGTCTCGCTTCATGCAGGTCGGCGTTCAATCCCCGACCGTCGATATTTAATATAGGTAGTTGAAATTGTATATATGTTCTGTGTTCTAAAAGTTCTACGAACTAAAAGTCGATATTTTTTCATGTTCATCAGTTCAATTTTTGTAACATTTAACTATGGTCGCTTATAAGTACTATCGTGTTTGAAGGATTGTCTGGTTTTCTGGGCACTTAATATACACACAAACCAATTGATGGGTTCTGTAGCCCAGTGGTCTGCGTTACGGCTCACAATCAAGGGACGAGGGTTCAGTCCCCGGGCAAGACAGACGGTTGGGCACCTTTCACACGGTTGCCCCTGTTCACCAAGCACTATAATAGGTATGGGAAATTTTACCCACTTTATCAACATTATTATCTAAGAAATTTATTATTTTTATATCATATCAATCTCATCAGATTAATTATATCCTACATCAACTGGATCCTACATGACAATGGTACCATGATCCCGTATGCCCTTTGGGCCCAAATGTGCCTACGTGACTTTGTGCATGATTTCTCAAGGATCTAGAAGCTTCGAGAAGAATATCTTAATTAATAACTATTGGAACATCAATCGATTTCCGGCGAGGATTAAATCAAATCCTCAGTAAGAATCAATAGTACTATCGAGTACTACTCAGTCATCTTTAAATCTTATATCTAATTATATTATCATCACATCTTATCTCAATAATATGTCCAGACAGTAAAAATTATCAATAAATATTCATTGAAGGCTACCCTCCCCAAAAAGAAGGGAGGAGCCAGCTCGGGAGATCAAGTGACCTAAGCAGCGCCCTGGGGGAGATCATTTTGTTTACAAACAGTGCAAACACCTGACGGTCCCTTGCGAACTTTTTCAGTAAAGGACACCACACTAACTTATCATTATCACCAGTGATTACTCTCTAGAACTGGGGGAGTACCTGGACTATATCTATAAGGAAAAATTCCTAGTACTTTATATAAATACGAGTGAATTAGTGGCTCATAACAGACGCCGCCTCCACCACTACACCACACCTAATCATATCATACTGCAAACGCAGATAAGGACATAATCAACTAGCAAAGCTAAAAGAATATTAAACAGCAAAGCTGTGACGTAAAATAAAGTGCCTAAGCTCTACAAAAGAGGTTATCCAGTCTGGCAACTTGTCAGACGGCGCCGGCACTCAGATTGTATAAAACATAAGTATATTGAGTGTTATTGTAGTGTGTTGATTGGCCAGTTGCATGCTTGTGTAATCTTAATGTGTCCAATAAATTTGTTTGTCGTTACAGCGCGGGGAAACACCCCAGATTTCAGTAAGTTTTGATTAATCTTTCAGCCACTGAATCTTTTCAAGCTATCTGGATACTCATTCATTGAAATGAATGCTAAGTAGACCTTCAGTCATTGAGAGTCAAGCAATGCTTGACTGAATCTTTTCATGTAAATTGAATATATCTATATATATAATTGATAATATTAAATTAACAATTACTTTATCATCTTTAATTTACCATATAAGTTTATCATGTTGAATATGATTCTTATACCTAGATTCCAGTGCACTTGGACCACATGTAAGGTCCTTTGATTGCATATTTACATATATCATACCTCTATAATACAAATTGTTGTGTTTATTAGTATGTGAATATTAGCTGTTGTAATTATAGAGCTAGACTGGACTGTGTATATTGTTTAGATCTTTGATTTAAACAGAACCAGTGTTCAGTTACTAAACTGAGTTATTTAATCTTATCGTTGTATTAACAATACAAGCTGATGTATTGAATTGTCTGCAGGTGGATTGTTGATCTTCGATCAACATCTCCATCAGGACCCCACCTGCCTCTTACAGCCCACAGTCTGTCAATAGGACAAGAGGAGCTAGAATTCACAATCTTAGCTAGGAACTTTAATTGTATTAATTTTGTATACAGTATTTTTTTCATTTAGTACAGTACAAGTCCTGGGCAGTTCTCCTCATAAATCAATCCCGACAATTTTTCGACAATAGGTCCATGGGGAGTTAGGCAGCTGTGGTGGGGTTACATTCTGGGCAAGGTTAGCCTAGTGGGGAAGTTGATAACCTTAACTACTGCCTTCCGGTCCTCGATAACAGGAATCATATCTAAAAATGTGGAGAGTCTGGGTGATAAGCTTTAAGTTTTATGTTTTAGTTTACTTCACACTAAGTTTACTTCACATTAAGTTTACGTCACACCAAGTTTACTTCACGCTAAGTTTAATTCACACTAAGGTTACTTCACACTAAGTTTACTTCACACTAAGTTTACATCACACTAAGTTTCAGTCTTAAAGTTTACCTAGAAACTGTAAATCAGTAGGCAACCCAAATTAGAGATTGATTGCTCCATGATTACCCCCCATTGTGTGAGTTTGGGAGTCGTATACCAAGCCTGTCCTCACACTTAATACGTCGCTTGTAAAAGGGAATCACTTTTTAGATTTATTTTGTCTTTATTTTCTTCTTTGGAGGGATATTTTTGCGCAGGTCCTAAGCCTCTGACTTCCCTTGTATTGACCATTTGTTCAGTCTTACGATAACACTATATAACTGATGCCCTTAGGAGGCTATTATTATTTTTAACATATATATCAGTGGGAAAATCCACTACGAACCTACGACTAAGGCATTGCCAGTCCCGTACTCTACCACTGGACCATAGAAACTTGTCAAAGTCATTCAACCCGATTTCTCCTGAAATCATAGGATGTCTGGCGGCTCATACTGAAGCCAGTTCAAGTGTTTAGGTATAGTCCACCATACGTAAATATGTCCCACGTAAAATTTGACCCCACCATAAGCCATTTATAAGCCACGAGTGGTCCAGTGGTAGAGTATGCGACTGGCCAACCTGTTCTTGCACTTGCTTATAGTCAATATCTTGCTTATGAATAAGAGCATATGTGACATACTAATTTATTGTGAATATTTGAGTTTACCTTGAAATGCTGAATAGAAAACCACACCCTAACCTAACCTTCTTAGTATGTTAAGATATTACAATTAGTACTGAACCTATACCTATATTGATATTACAGTTTTATAAAAATAATAAAACAAAACTAAAATATTTAAATAAATTGTAAAGTAACTCAGGATATTGTCAAATTTTGTATAAAATCTCTATTGTTTAATAAAACTGAGAGGAAAAGTTAGTGCCTTGAAAAAAAAATATAGCTTGGAATATGTTACATATATACTTATTTATATGCGAAATAGTGATTATAAGCAATAAATCATATATGTGCTGTTTTGTGTGAGAACAGGTTGCAATGGCAATGTTGAGATTGTAGGTTCGCTTCCCACCTCACAGCCCTAGTGGATTTTTTCATTATTATCAACAATATTATTATTACTTTTTCGTATGCATCATCGGAGGATCGAACTCACGTCACAAAACTGAGAAAACATTGCCCTACCAACCCGGGCGTGGGTGATCCCAGTAGACTGATCTTATGGATTGCTTCTAATTGTTATCATTGTTATTAGCAGTAGTAGTAGATGTGTAGAAGTTTAGAAATAGTAGTAGATGTGTAATAATAGTAGTATTAGTAGTAGTAGTAGTAGTAGTAGTAGTACTCGTAGTAGTAGAAGTAGTAATAGTAGTAGTAGTAATAGTAGAAGTAGTAGTAGTAGTAGTAGTAGTAGTAGAAGTAGTAGTAGTAGTAGTAGTAGTAGTAGTAGTAGTAGTAGTAGTAGTAGTAGTAGTAGTAGTAGTAGTAGTAGAAGTAGTAGTAGGAGTAGTAGTAGAAGTAGTAATATTACTATTACTAGTAGTAGTATTTATGACTTTAATGATTCTCCTAGTGTGGTGTGAGATGAAGCAAGCACCAAGCGTGTGGGTGAGATAACAGACAGGTGTGACCACTTACCCAGACCTAAACATTAACATTCAAAAGAGAGCTCAGAAACCCCTACGCAAAAGCAGGCGAGATAAACACTTAAAACAATTTTCTCTGTCTTGTCTTAAAGTGTGTTTACTGTAGAGTAGTAAAATGTGTTTACTGTAGAGTAATAAAGTGTTTACTGTAGAGTACTGGACTAAAATGCGGCAGTTTACAACAGTTTTTATCTCCGGTAAAATGTGGTACTCAAATTTTTTGTTGTTCAGGGTTTGAAGGTCACCTGGGCAAGGAATTTTCGTCAAGTACGTCAGACTTGGTGACAATCTAATCGCCCCCCTTCCTCCTCTGCCTCCCGCTCTGTCTCCCCCTCTGTCTCCCCCACTGTCTCCCCCTCTGTCTCCCCCACTGTCTCCCTCTCTGTCTCCCCCTCTGTCTCCCCCTCTGTCTCCCCCACTGTCTCCCCCACTGTCTCCCCCTTGCTGAACCCACTCAGGCCTTCAACATCCATGCTTAATACGAACACATACAAATTCAACTCCCCTCCCCACACACAACACAAGGTACCATCTGAGAGGTGAAATCCTGCAAGAGTTAAATGGAGAGAAAGATCTAGGGCGTTGATATCACACCGTAGATGTCCCCAGAGGCTCACATCAAACGGATATCATCAGCGGCATATGTTACATTGGCCAACATAAGAACTGGCTTTAGAAACTTGTGTAAGGAATTATTCACAACCTTGTATACCACTTATGTCAGACCAATCCTATAATATGCAGCTCCAGCCTAGAGTTCATACCTAGTTAAACACAAAACAAAGTTAGACAAGATTCAGAGGTAACTCACCAGACTAGTCCCAGAACTCAGAGGTATGAGTTACAAGGAAAGGCTACGGGAGCTAAACCTCACATCTCTGGAAGACAAAAGAGTAAGGGGAGACATGATCACCACCAACAAAATTCTGTGAGGATTTGACAGGGTGAACAAAGACAAAGACAAAGACAAGCTATTTAGCACAGGCGGAACATGAACAAGGGAACAGAGGTGTAAGCTTCGTGCTCAAATGAGCCACAGAGACATTAGAAATTTTTTTTATCAGTGTCAGAGTAGTTAGTAAATGGAATGCATTAGAAGTGATGTGGTGGAGGCTGACTCCATACACAGTTTCAACTTCAGATATGATAGGGCTCAATAAGCTCAGGAACCTGTACACCAGATGATTGACCGTCGAGAGGTGGGACTAAAGAGCCGAAGTTCAACCCCCGCAAGCACAACTGGTACATCAACCCACAAGACTGGTACATCAACCCACAAGACTGGTACATCAACCCACAAGACTGGTACATCAACCCACAAGACTGGTACATCAACCCACAAGACTGGAATATCAACCCACAAGACTGGTACATCAACCCACAAGACTTGTACATCAACCCACAAGACTTGTACATCAACCCACAAGACTGGTACATCAACCCACAAGACTGGTACATCAACCCACAAGACTGGTACATCAACCCACAAGACTGGTACATCAACCCACAAGACTGGTACATCAACCCACACGACTAGTACATCAACCCACAAGACTGGTACATCAACCTACAAGGAAGAGACAACCAGAAAGAGCATGTGCAGTGTGAAAGGACTGTTTAATGACGCAGCATCACAGGGAACTGAGCACTCAGGCTGAGCTGGTGAACCATTGTGTAAGTGTGATGTCTTCCTTCCATTGATGAGCTGTGTGCAGCGTCTTGGGTAAACGGACGGATGCTCACTCAGAATTCAACACGAAATAGGTATTCGTCTCAAATCTTTTGCAATTGAACAATGAGGAATTGCAACAGTCTGCTTAACACCTGATATCTTGCTTTCCTAAGGATCTGAAATTCAGCATTGGGGAAAGAAATGATCTTGTTCACAAAGTATGTGAAACTGAATCAAACTGTTGCTGATACTGAAACTGAATGTAGTTTTGAGCTGTATATGTTTAAGCAAAATGTGTCATACATCCCTTCTCAGTGCTTCTATATGTATATATTTCTCTGCAAATGTACCTGTGGCTGGTGGAATCCAACTGCAGTAAGTAGGGGACGATTTTCTACTCTAAAACTAATTAAGAACTACCTGAAGTCAGGTATTAAAAACAACAAATTGAACTACATTTCCTTCATGTACATCAAGTCAGGGCATTTACACAAACCTGACTGTCACGAAACAATGTATGACTTCACAAACCGGAAAAAAAAGACATAGAAAATTTCAGTTCTGATATTTTGCCTTTTGGTGATTATTTATACCTCTTTTTGTCCAAGAACACAAAGAGGAATTTAAGGCGCGCATTTTATTGTACACCTCATTTTGATAGTCACCCCTATATAGACCCCTTATAGGCCTTTGGTTTAAGCCTATGCAGCTAGCCTATAGAGCTACCCACCACCACAAGAAGATGAAGAAGATTCACATATGTTGACCAATCCACACACTAGAAAATGAAGGGACGACGACCTTTCGGTCCATCCCGAACCATTCTAAAATCGAGTGTGAGAATGGTCCAGGACGGATCGAAACGTCGTCGTCCCTTCACCTTCTAGTGTGTGGATTGGTCAACATACTTCAGCCACGTTATTGAGACTCGTCGCCTGCAAGAAGAAGACTCACCTCTGGTAGAAACAGGGGCAGACATCTCGGCCATGATGACAGGAAGGTAGTAGTTGAGGACCTCGTCGCTGGAGCCAGACGCGGGTCCACCTGCAACAACAACTGTCCCCATTGGTCACTACCAACCCGCTTCTCCACACGCTTCAGATGTTGTCAGTGTTTAAGATTCAGCTACTGGGAACACAAAGGTCCAAGTAGCACGGGCTATGGTGAGCCCGTAGTGGACTTACCTGGCACAGGAGCGGGGTTGTAACTTACACACTTGAGACTCAAGACATATATATATATATATATATATATATATATATATATATATATATATATATGTCTTATATATATATATGTCGTACCTAGTAGCCAGAACTCACTTCTCAGCCTACTATTCAAGGCCCGATTTGCCTAATAAGCCAAGTTTTCCTGAATTAAAATATTTACTATAATTTTTTTCTTATGAAATGATAAAGCAACCCTTTTCACTATGTATGAGGTCAATTTTTTTTTATTGGAGTTAAAATTAACGTAGATATATGACCGAACCTAACCAACCCTACCTAACCTAACCTAACCTATATATATAGGTAAGGTTAGGTTAGGTAGCCAAAAAAAGCTAGGACAGGTTAGGTTAGGTAGGTTAGGTAGACGAAAAAACATTAATTCATGAAAACTTGGCTTATTAGGCAAATTGGGCCTTGCATAGTAGGCTGAGAAGTGAGTTCTGGCTACTAGGTACGACATATATATATATATATATATATATATATATATATATATATATATATATATATATATATATATATATATATATATATATATATATATATATATATATATATATATATATATATATATATATACCACACTGTACCACCACACTACAACAGCATGGGAGAGAGTTTATGAACTCGTTCAACGCCACGTCCGAGTGCATTCCGGTAATGTGTCGAACTATTTCAGCTAGTCCAGGCTTAGGCCACGATTAAGGACACGTTAGGTTTAGTCCAAATAAGAAGTTATTATGCCATGTTTGAATAGTTTCTGGAGCATCAGTCACCTTTCTCAGAAGATTCTCAGAGTGTTTTGCTCCTTTACTGGGACCGGAAGCGTTTGGGATATGTGACAATATTCTAGCAGACGTCACTTTGGTTGCTTGTGTGAGTTAGCAGACTAGGGTAAGTTAACAGGAGTGTTCCCCTTGACTGTTGATGACCTGTTGTTATTGCTTAAGATTCGCTACCTGGAACACAAAGTTCCAAGTAGCACGGGCTATGGTGAGCCCGCAGTTGTTGATGACCGCTGCTCGTTGCTATCTTTTTGGAGGGAGGTGGAAACCCCCGCATTTTGCCTTATCGATGGTATGTGAGCGAATACCTTCATTAGAATTGCTTATGGCAGCGGTTTTTATTGCAAATTCGACATAAAACTCTTCCAGTGATAGTTTTTGATGCCTGTGGCTGTGTGTGTGGGGGCGTCCGGCCGGCCGGCTGGGACCCCTGCCATTTTAACGTTAGTGAGAGAGTTCAACTTTTCATTGTCCTCTAGAGTGGTGCCCGCACACCTGGGTCATGGGCAGATTAGCTGCTTGTAGTGGGTGTATCAGCTGGGTGTGATGGGGGCTAGGTGGGGGCAGGCTGCAGCTGGGGGTGATGGGGAGATAAAACTAGCCAGGCTAATTTGTTCATATTGCCAGTTCACTCAGTTCCCCCACTGACCTTACATAGGCACGAACCCTGGGCACCAGAATGAAGGTAGCAAGGTCGTTATAAACCTACATGTATCCAGTACCCAACTACCCTCGTAGAGACCAGGAGGCCTGGTCGACGACCGGGCCTCGGGGACACTAAGCCCCGGAAGCACCTAAAGGTAACCTCAAGATAAGGAGACGGCCTTGATCTTGAGCTTACGACCTATATCAACCTCTGCAGGGTTATTAAGGAAACAACACTAACTTACTAACCCATTAGCGATTAGTTAATGCTGACAACATAGTCCAGGACAAACGTCAACTCCGAGAACCGGGTTACACATCCCAGTGTGCCAATATAGGGCTTTTTCCTCGTGTTGCAACTCTTAGTCTGTCTCATATCCCTTAGCTGTGCAATATTATCATACTGGAGCAGCGCTTTCTCCTCATAATTTCCTTTCATGGCCGCTCTCTCCACATTACTGAGGTCCTCATGCAAGACTTGTGGGGCTGCAGGACTGAGGCAGTAAGGGTCGCTGAGGGGAGGGCTGAGAGGGACCGTTGAGAGGAATTGGACGATCGTTGAGAGGGGGTGGTCGGAGGACCGCTGAGAGGGGGTCGGACTGAGAGGGTCGGACTGAGAGGGGGTCGGACGCACTGTGGGCGTGTCCACTCTGGTAAAAGTTTGTTAGTCTGGCAATGACCTTATTTTACCCCCGTCCTTGATAGGAGGGGGAGAGGGTTGCCCGTGGAGGGGGGAGGCTTCAAGTGAATGGGCAAGTATCATATATATATATATATATATATATATATATATATATATATATATATATATATATATATATATATATATATATATATATATATATATATATATATATATATATGGACACCATAGAAATGGAGAATTTAAAGTAGGTAATACTTGCTAAGGCTAGAGAATCACTGACCTATGCTGGGGAGAAGGGACCCACCTGGGGAGAAGGGACCCACCTGGGGAGAAGGGACCCACCTGGGGAGAAGGGACCCACCTGGGGAGAAGGGACCCACCTGGGGAGAAGGGACCCACCTGGGGAGAAGGGACCCACCTGGGGAGAAGGGACCCACCTGGGGAGAAGGGACCCACCTGGGGAGAAGGGACCCACCTGGGGAGAAGGGACCCACCTGGGGAGAAGGGACCCACCTGGGGAGAAGGGACCCACCTGAGGAGAAGGGACCCACCTGGGGAGAAGGGACCCACCTGGGGAGAAGGGACCCACCTGGGGAGAAGGGACTCACCTGGGGAGAAGGGACCCACCTGGGGAGAAGGGACCCACCTGGGGAGAAGGGACTCACCTGGGGAGAAGGGACCCACCTGGGGAGAAGGGACCCACCTGGGGAGAAGGGACCCACCTGGGGAGAAGGGACCCACCTGGGGAGAAGGGACTCACCTGGGGAGAAGGGACCCACCTGGGGAGAAGGGACCCACCTGGGGAGAAGGGACTCACCTGGGGAGAAGGGACCCACCTGGGGAGAAGGGACCCACCTGGGGAGAAGGGACTCACCTGGGGAGAAGGGACCCACCTGGGGAGAAGGGACCCACCTGGGGAGAAGGGACTCACCTGGGGAGAAGGGACCCACCTGGGGAGAAGGGACCCACCTGGGGAGAAGGGACCCACCTGGGGAGAAGGGACTCACCTATGCTATGATGGGGCGAGACACGGGGAGTTAAGACCAGCATCTCCAGAGCGTTATCCCGCCTCGGGCTATCGTTGTCTGAAGAGTCTGGCGTTGGTGCGCCGGACGCCGGTGACGCCGCCCACAGCAACACCGCCAGCAGCTGTGTCGTCACACTCCGTCTCCAGCTGCTGCTGCTGCTGCTACTGCTGCTACTGCTTCTGCTGCTGCTGCTGCTGCTGCTCATGCTGTCGTCTGTCATCTGCAGAGGTAAATGACTCTGTGACGTGTGTTTTGAGGCAGCGAGGATAGTCCCCACAGACGCATTTATAAATTTTTACATGCTGTTCATTCAAAACGGGAATTTTCTCCAATATAAATTAATATTATAATATATTAGCATATTGTGCATATGTATGTATATATATATATGTCGTACCTAGTAGCCAGAACGCACTTCTCGGCCTATTATGCAAGGCCCGATTTGCCTAATAAGCCAAGTTTTCCTGAATTAATATATTTTCTCTAATTTTTTCCTTATGATATGATAAAGCTACCCATTTCATTATGTATGAGGTCAATATTATTTTATTGTAGTTAAAATTAACGTAGATATATGACCGAACCTAACCAACCCTACCTAACCTAACCTAACCTATCTTTATAGATTAGGTTAGGTTAGGTAGCCGAAAAAATTAGGTTAGGTTAGGTTAGGAAGGTTACGTAGTCGAAAAAACATTAATTCATGAAAACTTGGCTTATTAGGCAAATCGGGCCTTGCATAGAACGCACTTCTCAGCCTACTATGCAAGGCCCGATTTGCCTAATAAGCCAAGTTTTCCTGAATTAATATATTTTCTCTAATGTTTTTCTTATGAAGTGATGAAGCTACCCATTTCATTATGTATGATGTCATTTTTTTTTACTGGAGTTAAAATTAACGTAGATATATGACCGAACCTAACTAACCCTACCTAACCTAACCTAACCTATCTTTATAGGTTAGGTTGGGTTAGGTAGCCGAAAAAGTTAGGTTAGGTTAGGTTAGGTAGGTTAGGTAGTCGAAAAACAATTAATTCGTGAAAACTTGGCTTATTAGGCAAATTGGGCCTTGCATAGTAGGCTGAGAAGTGCGTTCTGGCTACTAGGTACGACATATATATATATATATATATATATATATATATATATATATATATATATATATATATATATATATATATGTCGTACCTAGTAGCCAGAATGCACTTCTCGGCCTACTATGCAAGGCCCGATTTGCCTAATAAGCCAAGTTTTCCTGAAATAAAATATTTTCTCAAATGTTTTTCTCATGAAATGATAAAGCTGCCCATTTCATTATGCATAAGGTCAATTTTTTTTATTGGAGTTAAAATTAACGTAGATATATGACCGAACCTAACCAACCCTACCTAACCTAACCTAACCTATCTTTATAGGTTAGGTTAGGTTAGGTAGCCTAAAAAGTTAGGTTAGGTTAGGTTAGGTAGGTTAGGTAGTCGAAAAACAATTATTTCATGAAAACTTGGCTTATTAGGCAAATCGGGCCTTACATAGTAGGCAAAGAAGTGCGTTCTGGCTACTAGGTACGACATATATATATATATATATATATATATATATATATATATATATATATATATATATATATATATATATATATATATATATATATATATATATATATATATATATATATATATATATATATATATATATATATATATATATATATATATATATATATATATATATATATATATATATATATATATATATATATATATATATATATATATATATATATATATATATATATATATATATATATATATATATATATATATATATATATATATATATATATATATATATATATATATATATATATATATATATATATATATATATATATATATATATATATATATATATATATATATATATATATATATATATATATATATATATATATATATATATATATATATATATATATATATATATATATATATATATATATATATATATATATATATATATATATATATATATATATATATATCGACTCACAACTGATTTCGTTCGAACACTTCCAGAACAAGTGCTTCACTGACGAATTTTGTTCGAACCACAACGCTGTAAATGCATTACCCACGTACTACAAATACAAATAATCGCCAACAGAACCTAACCACCTAACCTAACCTATATATATATATATATATATATATATATATATATATATATATATATATATATATATATATATATATATATATATATATATATATATATATATATATATATATATATATATATATATATATATATATATATATATATATATATATATATATATATATATATATATATATATATATATATATATATATATATATATATATATATATATATATATATATATATATATATATATATATATATATATATATATATATATATATATATATATATATATATATATATATATATATATATATATATATATATATATATATATATATATATATATATATATATATATATATATATATATATATATATATATATATATATATATATATATATATATATATATATATATATATATATATATATATATATATATATATATATATATATATATATATATATATATATATATATATATATATATATATATATATATATATATATATATATATATATATATATATATATATATATATAGGTTAGGTTAGGTGGTTAGGTTCTGTTGGCGATTATTTGTATTTGTAGTACGTGGGTGAAGCATTTACAGCGTTGTGGTTCGAACAAAATTCGTCAGTGAAGCACTTGTTCTGGAAGTGTTCGAACGAAATCAGTTGTGAGTCGTGTGTAAACCGTTTTTCATTCATAAACAGCTGGGGTTTGGCCGGTGCATGGAATCACTTTTGGGTCTTTGTTTGGAGGACGGGCTGGGATTTGGTCCGAGGACGGGTTGTATGAGGACAGGCTGGATTCGAACAGAGGACGTCAGCGATGCACTGTTCGAGAAATGCTCGAACGCCATCAGTTGTGAGTCGTGTGTAAAGCGCCTTTCATTCCTGAACAGCGGGTTGGCGTAACGAGCAAATGGCCATTGTGGCTGAGAGCGAGCTGAAGGCCAGAGGTGCTGGCAACATACGAGGAAACACCAAATGCTGATTGGCGAGCCAAAAGTGACGTTATTTTTAAGAGGACGGGTTGGATTGGGAGGAAGTCAGTGGATCGCGGCCGGCTGGAGGGACCTCTCCGGTAGGAAGCCACAACATAGAAAACGTTGCTCCTATACCTCGTTCTGTGTTCTCCTATCCTCGTGCTGTGTTCTTCTATCCTCGTGCTGTGTTCTCCTATCCTCGTGCTGTGTTCTCCTATCCTCGTGCTGTGTTCTTCTATCCTCGTGCTGTGTTCTCCTATCCTCGTGCTGGAGTTTATGATATCACGGGCGCCTTCGAGGAGGTGAGTGATTACGCATGTAATAGTTTACCAGACATATAGATACAACAACAAACAACAATGCAAAGAAAATGACATCTTTTGATTAAGGAGTACAGATGTACTGCTGAATTCAAAACTGTATTATGTAAATCAAACACATTATACTTTTACATGTACTGACAAACTGTTTAAAGGTACCGCAGGGTTCAGCAAGGTCGTCAATTTAAACGATCGGTTTCAGACTGTTTTGATCGCATTTTGACGCAAATTTTACCTAAGGCCAAAAACTTATACTAGAAAACGACTCGCCAAATTCCCATACTGTCCCGTTTTCTGTTTGTGGGTCTTCTGGTTGGTCAGGAGAAGGGCATTTAAGTACGAGTTTCTTAACGTTCGGAACGCTCGCGAGAACGGGCTAGGGAAGGAGTGGTGTTCGAAATCATATGTCGTCATCATTTCTGACACCAGAGCCACGTGTGTAGTGTCACCCTTGGTAGTGTAAACGTCCACAGCTGGGTTTTTTTTCCACAGGTGGCACTCGAGCGAGGAGACGCAGGTGTAAAATGGTTGAAAATTTAAGTATACAAGCGAGGTTGTAGACCTAAATGACCCCTAGAGTGATTAGAAAGCTTTTTCCAGTGTCAAAAGTAGTTAACAAATGCAATCCAATAGACAGGGAGGTGGTGGAGGCAGACTCCATACAGAGTTCCAAATATAGATATAATAGAGGCCAATAGAGTCCAATTGGAAAGTGCACAGTGGCAACGCCGCATTTGTTGTTGTCGTAATATTGGGTTAAATCATGAATGACTAAGTGTTTTGTAACGACGAGCCTCATTGGTCAAGACACCACACACCGGTTTATATCATTCACATTATCAAAAGGAAAACAACGAAGAGTAGTGAAACAATAATGAATATATGTAAATTAGTAAAAAAAGGGAGAGGATTCTACTTTTGTGCTTAAGAGTTAATTGACCTTTTATGTAGATGATATAACAATTAGGATTTTATGTATTGGCATTTGGCTGTAGAGGCCAACGACACGAAACACAAAACCCTTCCCCTCCTATTTCTCTCTCTCTCTCTCTCTCTCTCTCTCTCTCTCTCTCTCTCTCTCTCTCTCTCTCTCTCTCTCTCTCTCTCTCTCTCTTTATCTCTTTATCTCTTTATCTCTCTTACATATAAATAAAATATAAATATTTTTGATATCTGAAATTACCAATTGTTTCTACAAATTCAAAGATGTCTATATCTTTGTAGCACAAGAGGTTCTGTTACCTGGGGCACCTCTTGTGTGGTAGCTGTACCACGCGACCTCAAGAGTCCACCTCTCTCACTTTCCATAAGTAAACGATTTAATATATCGTTTGAGTTCCCTCGCACGAAATTCCCCTATATTTAAATACGAGATTTGAAAGCGTACGAAACGTGATGGAGATGGGAAGTTTAACGTATACAGATTAGGGGAGTGCGTTCATACACAGAATTGTATGCAAATCTATACATCTTGTACGAATGTCTCGTGTGACCTTTGACTAGAATGTAAAACGTATAACACTCACATACACACACGTACGTACGGTTGAGAGGCGGGACCAAAGAGCCAAAGCTCAGCCCCCGCAAGCACAACTAGGAGAGTACACACACACACACACACACACACACACACACACACACACACACACACACACAATAGAAAACGAATTTCGGGCATCAAAAAAGTCTGTACATAACTGCATAACTTTGTCCCAGAAGCAAGACACGTTGATGGCGCCCTGGAGTGCACACAAACATCCAAGAGTGACGTTGGTTCGATGCTGAATCAACATCATCAATATTACTTCAACGTTCAATCCACGTCGATGACGTTTAATTGAACGCTGAATCGGTGTTGAAATTGACTCTGCTCTTGCCCGGTGCCCACTGGGCATGCGGAGATGAAGTGCCCGAGAACAGAATGATGACAAACGTTGCCTTGTTAGCGAGGCTTAATCACCAACGGATAATTGTTAGCCTTGGAGCTGGGAAATTGTTAGTTTTTGTGCTGGAACAAACAGACGGAACATTCCCAGTGGACCAAACATTCTCAATCAACATGTAATGGAAGGTAAAAATTTAACGTCGTATGAACGTTGTATGAACATTTAATCAACGTCATATGAACGTTTAATCTACGTCGCATGAACGTTTAATTAACGTCATATGAACGTTTAATTAACGTCATATGAACGTTTAATCAACGTCATATGAACGTTTAATCAACGTCGTATGAGCGTTTTAATCAACTTTTCAACAGCGAGCGACCAAAAAAAAAAAGTTTGACTCACCGCGTGTCGTTTGATCAACGTTTGCTCGACGTTGAAACCACGTTGTTGACGTTACTTGATTGTTTACGTCAACGTCGTTTGTCTAGCTTTGCCCCTGGGGGGGGGAGGGGGAGGGGGAGGTGGTTTAACAGGGCAATTGTTCGAGGTGCGTTGAGGCGGGGGGGGGGGGGGGGGGGGGGGACTCGTACATCTTCCTGGTGCGTGGTTGAACTACTCATGAACTGTTAATTACTCATACTTACATGCATGGCGGGTCTGGCATTGGCGAGTGATGACGTCACCTGGCTGTATAGTGCTGTAACACCGGTTAGTGATGTCACCTGGCTGTCTGGTGCTGTAACACTGGTTAGTGACGTCACCTGGCTGTATAGTGCTGTAACACTGGTTAGTGATGTCACCTGGCTGTCTGGAGCTGTAACACTGGTTAGTGACGTCACCTGGCTGTATAGTGCTGTAACACTGGTTAGTGATGTCACCTGGCTGTATAGTGCTGTAACACCGGTTAGTGATGTCACCTGGCTGTATAGTGCTGTAACACTGGTTAGTGACGTCACCTGGCTGTATAGTGCTGTAACACTGGTTAGTGACGTCACCTGGCTGTATAGTGCTGTAACACCGGTTAGTGATGTCACCTGGCTGTCTGGTGCTGTAACACTGGTTAGTGACGTCACCTGGCTGTATAGTGCTGTAACACTGGTTAGTGATGTCACCTGGCTGTCTGGAGCTGTAACACTGGTTAGTGACGTCACCTGGCTGTATAGTGCTGTAACACTGGTTAGTGATGTCACCTGGCTGTCTGGAGCTGTAACACTGGTTAGTGACGTCACCTGGCTGTCTGGTGCTGTAACACTGGTTAGTGACGTCACCTGGCTGTCTGGTGCTGTAACACTGGTTAGTGACGTCACCTGGCTGTCTGGTGCTGTAACACTGGTTAGTGACGTCACCTGGCTGTCTGCTGCTGTAACACTGGTTAGTGACGTCACCTGGCTGTCTGGTGCTGTTTGTGACGTCACCTGGCTGTATGGTGCTGTAACACTGGTTAATGACGTCACCTGGCTGTCTGGTGCTGTAACACTGGTTAGTGACGTCACCTGGTTGTCTGGTGCTGTAACACTGGTTAGTGACGTCACCTGGCTGTCTGCTGCTGTAACACTGGTTAATGACGTCACCTGGCTGTCTGGTGCTGTAACACTGGTTAATGACGTCACCTGGCTGTATGATGCTGTAACACTGGTTAATGACGTCACCTGGCTGTATGATGCTGTAACACTGGTAAATGACGTCACCTGGCTGTCTGGTGCTGTAACACTAGTTAGTGACGTCACCTGGCTGTATGATGCTGTAACACTGGTTAATGACGTCACCTGGCTGTCTGGTGCTGTAACACTGATTAGTGACGTCACCTGGCTGTCTGGTGCTGTAACACTGGTTAGTGACGTCACCTGGCTGTCTGCTGCTGTAACACTGGTTAGTGACATCACCTGGCTGTCTGGTGCTGTAACATTGGTTAGTGACGTCACCTAGCTGTATGGTGCTGTAACACTGGTTAGTGACGTCACCTGGCTGTCTGGTGCTGTAACACTGGTTAGTGACGTCACCTGGCTGTATGGTGCTGTAACACTGGTTAGTGACGTCACCTGTCTGGTGTTGTCACACTGGTTAGTGACGTCACCTGGCTGTCTGGTGTTGTCACACTGGTTAGTGACGTCACCTGGCTGTCTGATGCTGTAACACTGGTTAATGACGTCACCTGGCTGTATGATGCTGTAACACTGGTTAATGACGTCACCTGGCTGTATGGTGCAGTAACATTGGTTAGTGACGTCACCTGGCTGTCTGGTGTTGTCACACTGGTTAGTGACGTCACCTGGCTGTCTGATGCTGTAACACTGGTTAATGACGTCACCTGGCTGTATGATGCTGTAACACTGGTTAATGACGTCACCTGGCTGTATGGTGCAGTAACATTGGTTAGTGACGTCACCTGGCTGTCTGGTGCTGTAACACTAATTAGTGACGTCACCTGGCTGTCTGGTGCTGTAGGTAACGCTGATTAGTGACGTCACCATCATTCGCTAACTACCCCATCAGACACAAACAATAATGTCACAGAAACTTGCTGCCTGGCTGGTCCCGTCAGGCAACGCTGAGTAACGAGGTCAGCAACACTGGCTGACTAGATCTCGCAACCCAGCAGGAAAGAAGTAACAGAGAGGACGTGATCCCAGCATACAAGATACTGAGAGGAATAGACAAGGTGGACAGCCACCGCCTCTTTATGAGGAAGTAGGACGATATATGACACAGGTGGGCGCTGGAAACGCGAGTGAGTCGTATAAATGTAAGGAAATAATGGTATCTTGAGATCTTGAGGTTATCTTGAGATGATTTCGGGGCTTTAGTGTCCCCGCGGCCCGGTCCTCGACCAGGCCTCCACCCCCAGGAAGCAGCCCGTGACAGCTGACTAACACCCAGGTACCTATTTTAGGTGTTAGTATATAATAGTATATAATAGAATAGTATATAATAGAATAATAATAGTACGGATGGGTCAACAGGTCAGAATGGACTGAAAGGAGAAGTTGTGGAAGCCACCTCCATCTACACCTTTAAGGCTACATTTAGCCAAATATTTCGGAAGTCTGAATAGTTAAGTTACATCACAACAGGTATAACAAGCCTATTTAGGCGGGGCATGAAGAGCTAGTCCTCACTCCCCCCCCCCCCCCGTAGTTACTAGCAGGTAAGTATTACTAGGCGAGTGCTAGTAGGTAAATATATACTAGCTGACCGTGTCAGACAAGACTGAGTAATGACAGTCAGCAGCGCTCGCTGACTGTGGCCTCAGGTGACGTCCACTAATGACCCAGGGTAATTACTAGACACCTGGGTGTTGTGTACTAAGACCATACCACATCCCAGCTTCCCAAGCAGCAAAACATGATCCAGTTAACGTTCAGGCAACGTTGGTTCAACGTTGCCTGAACGTTGGTTCAACGTTATAGGCGATTCATCGTTCCATCTGCGTTACTTCCCCAAATTTGCACAATTTCATTCATATCAAGTTGTAAAAAAATAATCCTGATTTTTGGCTTTTAAACTACATAGTAATTTGTGTTACACATATATTAACAAAGACATGGAACTCCTAAAAAGCCAACATATATATATATATATATATATATATATATATATATATATATATATATATATATATATATATATATATATATAATATAATATCCCTGATTACCAGTAAACTCACCCTTAACATTGACAAGTATTAATAATATATACAGAACTCCATATTTTGCTTTCGAATTGGGCACAGAATAAAACAAATATCAAGTCATTATTCGGGTGACTTAAATTTTCGTGGAGAGTTAACGAGAGCGATCTTGATACTCCAGTAATTAAATTTGATTCATTGTTCTTGCGTCTGGCCTTGTCGACGCGCCTGAGTGACTCTCGCAGCTTCCGCGGACTGACGGCCGACACCCCAGAGTTGCTCTACCTCCTACCCTCCACCCCCCCCCCCCCCCACCCCCCTGACAACACCCAAATGCGCTCTTTCTAACACCCAAATGCGCTCTTTACAACACTCAAATGCCCTTTATAACACCTAAATGCGCTCTTTCTAACACTCAGATGCCTTTTACAACACTCAAATGCCCTTTACAACACTCAAATGCTGTTTCTAACACTCAAATGCCCTTTACAACACTCAAATGCTCTTTACAACACTCAAATGCTCTTTACAACACTCAAATGCTCTTTACAACACTCAAATGCTCTTTACAACACTCAAATGCTCTTTACAACACTCAAATGCCCTTTACAACACTCAAATGCCCTTTACAACACTCAAATGCCCTTTACAACACTCGAATGCCCTTTACAACACTCGAATGCCCTTTACAACACTCAAATGCTCTTTACAACACTCAAATGCCCTTTATAACACTCAAATGCCCTTTATAACACTCAAATGCTCAACAACACTCAAATGCGCTCTTTACAACACTCAAATGCGCTCTTTACAACCCTCAAATGCTCTTTACAACACTCAAATGCTCTTTACAACACTCAAATGCCCTTTACAACACTCAAATCCTCTTTTCAGCATCCAGATACGTCATTTAAAGCAACAAAATCCCCCTTTACTGCACCCTAATACACCCTTTACAGCACCAAATAATCCCCCACCCCCCTCTTTACAGCACCCAAATTCCCCTTTCAGAACCCAAATAAATACCCCTTACAACACTCAAATCTCCAAATACCCTATAACCCCCTATCGCTTCTAACCCAACACAAAACACCCTCTCTCCACACTCAACACAAGAAATTTAAGGAAGTATACTCACTGAAAGAAGTAGTTGTGGAAGCCACCTCCATCCACAACTTTAAGGCCAGATTCCACACAGATTTCGAACGTCATAATGGTTAAATTATAGAGTAATAGGTACAAAAAGGTTAGTAGTCATAAATAGGCAAGGACAGCACCCTGTCCTCTCGCCACACCCCACACATATCCCATCCCCCCAATATACCTACACCCCACATAACCCCCCACACCAGGTATGCCGTATTGTATAAAGTGGTTATATTGCGCCTCCCTTAATACGGGCTCACCATAGCCCGTGCTACATGGATATTTCGTTCTGAGTAGCTAAATCTAAAACACCAACAACAACAGCCTCCCTTAAACCTCAACAAAGGGATCAAGACACATCAGGTCCTTCTCCGGAATTCTGTTTTTTTTGCCTCATAGACGTCTTGGATATTTATAGTCGCCATGATGCACAGTCGCAGTCTTGAACCGCGGGATGAGAGATGCTGCGATCATCTATCTTCCTGATTGCTTTTGTTTACCTTTACCGGCAACAACGACACATTATAACGACACCAGGTAAGCGACACATTAGTCCTGGGGAAAGGGGCCTTAATGTGTCGTTTCCCTGGTCGTTGTGATGAATTATAGTTCTTACGCGCCTGAAGGTTGGTTGCCTAGCATGGTGGGGATCAGCTATGTCAAGTCTCTCAACGGGAACGGAACTGAGGAATTTGCTATAGAGCCTAACGGTAGGTCTCTCATCTGTGTGGCAGACGCCCTCACCGTACATGACACTCTCTACAACACACACACACACTTCCATTCGATCCTTTACAACGTCAGTCCTTCGTCAGTACTGGAATTTGCGCACACAAGTTCCTTAATGAGGTCGTTGTATAACTACCCCAGACGGCACTCCAGGAGCCTCAGTATCACCAGAGAGGCCATTAACGACACAACAACGACCACAGTCTTTCCAGGGAGGATGTGAGGCTCACCTTCACGTCGTTGTCATGTTCACCTGTTCTGTGGTGTAGACGACAATGTAATCTAACTCCAAGCGTGCATATGGGTGGGTCAGGAAGGGGGTTATATCTTCATATGATGAATATGTTTGCCTGTCTTCCTTCATGCCTGTCTTCATGTCTGTCTGCCAGCTAGCCAATCGTCTAATAATCTCACCAATCCTCTGGACAGATCAAGGTTAAACGCTAAGAAGTACTGCGAACTGGCAGCGTTCTCCTTGCGGCCCGTTATTGCTGTTTTCGTGTTTTTTGGGGAGTTAGCGGTTCCCAGCCACTGAGGCAGACAGGAGCTCTGGCTGGCTCGCGATTCTGTAGGAGCAACAAACTCTGAAAAGGACAGAGAGAGAGAGAGAGAGAGAGAGAGAGAGAGAGAGAGAGAGAGAGAGAGAGAGAGAGAGAGAGAGAGAGAGAGAGAGAGAGAGAAGGGAAGATGATCTATGAGGAGGAAACTCCAAACTATTACGACTATATAGCACTGAGAAGAGAACAGGAAAAGGATTTGGGATGGGACAGGGGTGATGGAATGGTGGCCAATCATTCTGACGGTCGGGGGGATTGAACGTCGACCTGCACGCAGCGAGACCGTCGCTCTACCGGCCAGCCCACGTGGTTGGAAATTGAGTAGCATACAATTAAGAGGAGAGAGACCGAGGTATATACGACTATACACGTCGAGTCCTCAATAGGCGCTATATAATCATTTCCAGATATAAAAGGCGAACTAACAGCCAGACAACAAAGAAGGACAGACAGACACCAAAAAAAAAAAAATGGGCACAAAAAGAAGAAGCAACGATTCAGGGCCTTGGCCCCCCTCCCCTTCCCCCCATCTCCCCCCCCCCCCCCCCCCCCCCACCACCACCAGAGGTTCAACTAAGGACCGACAAAGACATCAACAGTTACAGCCTCGCTCTTGTGCCAGGTAAGTCCACTACGGGCTCGCCATAGCCCGTGCTACCTGGAATTTTTTGTTCCGAGAAGCTGAATTTATAACAACAACAACAATCTTCAGGCTTTGTCTCCGTCTTTGCTATGTTCTGTACAAGGAGATCTATAACTACATTTTCACTAGATAAGTACAAGGTCTTCTAGTTTAGCCTTAACTAACACGGTGGTACTAGATACTAGCTAATGTCAGCCTTGCGTGCTCCAGCGACCCTAAACAGGACACATGATCCCGATTTACAAAATACTTTGAGGAATTGTCATGATGAACAAGAACAGGCGCTTTGACGTACGCGGGACAGGATTTGCAAACACATTAATTACCCAGGTAAACCGCAGGGATATGTCGAGTTATGTCAATTAGTAATAATAATAGATTATTATTTATTGGAGTACGATAATAGAGTGGAACAGGATAGTAAAGTGGTGGAAGCAGACACCCCGCACATCTCTATTTGGATAGGACAGATTTCAAACGGTTCTGTATACTTGTCCACTGAAGGTCTGGCGGTGGGACTCTCACCCACACACACACACACACACACACACACACACACACGCACACACACACACACACACACACACACACACACACACACACACACACAAATGCCGCTAAATGCGCTAAACACAGATGCCGAAGAAATACAAGAAAATTCACTTTCGCAAACAGAGTGGTAGACGGTTGGAACAAGTTAGGTGAGAAGGTGGTTGAGGCCAAGACCGTCAGTAGTTTCAAAGCGTTATATGACAAAGAGTGCTGGGAAGACGGGACACCACGAGCGTAGCTCTCATCCTGTAACTACCCTTAGGTAATTTTACTTAGGTAATTACACACACACACACACACACACACACACACACACACACACACACACACACACACACACACACATATATATACACACACACATTGAATTCATGGGTATTGAAAGAGTGTGCAGAAGCACTTTGCTTGCCACTCTCCATAGTGTATAGTAGGTCACTGGAGACGGGAGACCTACCAGAAATATGGAAGACGGCTAATACAGTTCCAATATACAAAAAGGGTGACAGACAAGAGGCACTGGACTACAGGCCAGTGTCCTTGACTTGTATGAAGAAAATGATGGAGAAGGTGATGGAGAAGAGAGAAAACCTAGTAACACATCTGGAGAGAAGGGACTTCGTGACAACCCATCAACATCGGTTCAATGAGGGTAAACCCACATAAAAATAATATCATCAGCGGTGTATGAGAGGCTGGCTAACAACAGAACTGCGTTCAAAAACTTGTCTGAGGAATCCTTCGGAACATTGTATACCACGTATGTAAGACCAATCCTGACGTATGTGGCCTTTTTCTTTTTTCTAAACTTTTTCCAGCTTCGTCTTGTACCTTGTCAAGCACAAGACGAAGCTGGAAAAAGTTTAAGGTACCACTAGACTAGAATTAGTCTCTAGCCACTAGTCTCAGAATTAAGAGGCATGAGTTACGAGGAAAGGCTGCGTGAATTGCACATCACATCGCTATAAGACAGAAGAGCTTGGGGAGACATGATCACCACATAAATTTTAGAATTCACAGGGTAGATAAGGATGGATTATTTAACATAGATGGTAATCGCACAAGGGGACACAGGTGGAAGCCGAGTACCCAAATGAGCCACAGAGACATTAGAAAGAACTTGTTTAGTGTCAGAGTAGTTAACAAATGGAATGCATTAAGCAATGATGTGGTGGAGGCTGACTCCATATACAGTTTAAAATGTAGATATGACAGAGCTCAGTAGGCTCAGGAATCTGTACACCAGTTGATGGTTGAGAGGCTGGACCGAAGAACCGAAGCTCAACTCCAGGAAGTACAACTAGGCAAATACACTCACATTCTCTCTCTCTGTCTCTCTCTCTCTCTCTCTCTCTCTCTCTCTCTCTCTCTCTCTCTCTCTCTCTCTCTCTCTCTCTCTCTCTCTCTCTCCGTCGGTAACCTTCTCCATCAGGGAAGAAGGCAAAGGGTATATCACTTAAGATATAAACACACAGTAGAACTCAATATGTAAAGTATCCCTCCCTTTACCTGCTTGAGATTTTCAACACACACACAATACGGGAAGTCCGACAAGTGGCCTGCCTGTCTGTCTGTCTCTCTCTATCACACGTGCACCTGTCTCTCTATCATGCGTGCACCTGTCTCTATCATTAGTGCATCTGGAGTGCCAGCCATACCTGTCTATTCAAGTCGTGAAGAAAATGGATTAATGTTGACATCAATCGCGTGTGTGGGTGACGAGGACAGTGTTTGCCTTGCTGCTGTTGTGCATCTGTTGCTTCAGCGGCTTTTATGGCCTTGTGTAGGTGTTTTGACAACTTTTGTGGCCGTGTTTGCGTTCCGTGGCAGCCGTTATCGGCCTGTGTGTTTGTAGTGATTGCTTCTATGATTGTGTGTGTGTGTGTGTGTTTGCTGCGATTGTTCTTGTTTTGTTTTGTTTCATGGGTGGATATAAATAGGAGCTGCCTCGTATGGGCCAGTAGAAGCTGCCTCGTATGGGCCAATAAATGAGCTGCCACGTATAAGCCAATAGGAGCTCCCTCGTATGGACCAATAAATGAGCAGCCTCGTATAAGCCAATAGGAGCAGCCTCGTATCAGCCTATCGGAGCTGCCTCGTATCAGCCTATCGGAGCTGCCTCGCATGGACCATTAGGAGCAGCCTCGTATGGGCCAATGGAAGCCACAAGGTGCCAGCAGAGAGCCGTGCATGCGTGCGTGCGTGTACCCGCGTGTACGGGCGGGGAAGGTTACCCTAGCAGCCTTCAGCCTTCAAAAGAAAAACTAGTCCAGCTGGGCAGACCTCCGGCATTACTTTTACCTTCGTGGAGGTGATGACCGTATGTTGGCTGAGGTGCCTCAGGGGGGTTAAGGGTGCCTCTGGGTGGTTAAGGGTGCCTCTGGGTGGTTAAGGATGCCTCAGGGGGGTTACGGGTGGTTACGGGTGGTTAAGGGTGCCTCTGGGTGGTTAAGGGTGCCTCAGGGTGGTTAAGGGTGCCTCTGGGTGGTTAAGGGTGCCTCAAAGAGCTGTAGAGGTACCTCCAAGGTGCTCTGAGTTGCATGTAACGAGTGAGGAGTGCTTCCAAGGGTACATTAAGGTGCCTTGGAAGGGAGGAGTGGAAAGCACTGTGAGTGGGGGGGCGGGAGTGCCTCTGGGGGAGTTTGGTGGTGCTTGTGAGGGGTGTGCAGTTGTCTGCTGGCATTGATTGTCATTGTTGTCATTGATTGTCATTGTTGTCATTGCCAGTACTATTGTTGTCATTGCCAGTACTGTTGTCATTGCCAGTACTGTTGTCATTGCTAGTACTGTTGTCATTGCCAGTACTATTGTCATTGCCAGTACTGTTGTCATTGCCAGTACTGTTGTCATTGCCAGTACTGTTGTTGTTGCCACTGAAGTGTATATGTATATTACAGTAAGTGTATATTACATAAACTGTGTAAGGTACCTGCAGACCAGATGGATATCTTCTGCTATGGAAAGTCTGCATGTAAGTTATTTGTCAAATAACGTTATTTGACGTTATCAAGTTATCGACGTTATCAAGTTATTTGACGTTGTCAAGTAATCAAGTTATCGACGTTGTCAAGTTATTTGTCGAACTTTGCTTCTCACCAGTGTGTGCGCAGCCCGCTCTTCAATTTTGCCTAAAGGGAAAAATAACTTCCCTGGAAACACAACCGTAATTGACTCTATTTTCTGCTTGTTACAACTTTTAATAAAGTTGTTACGTCTTGGCTTAACGTGTTTTTGACGTATTAGAACGTTGTTACAACTTGTTATATTGGTTCTTATAACTTGTTAGGTGTTAAATCTTGTTCGAACGTTGTAGCAACGTCGTAGTTTCGCTGTGTGTTTGGCGGGTTAAGATGAAACTATGAACATGAATCCCAAATTATCGGTGATATTGCAGTACAAGATTTGTAGATACACGTAACTTAAGCATCATCTAGATGCAGCTGAGTTTTCTAGCTCGTTTGACTAACGTGGTAATTGATGGGTTGATATAGCACTGTCTTCTCGTCTAGTCTTATGGCAGGATGCTGGGACGCCCATCAGTTGGAGGGTCCATCTGGGGGATTATCTTGCCCTCCGGCACGCCAACGTGAGACTAAATAATAAATCTTTATTTATAGGAATATATCTTTATCCCTTTGCCTCTTGAGACAAGCAGCGAACAATCATCTAGAGAGACGACCCGAGACGACTCAGTGGGTCGTCTCTCAGTGGAGAGACGACCATATCCCAGTCTCATATCCCAGTCTCTCAGTGGAGAGACGACCCCACTGAGGCTCGGTGAGGCGGTCGAGAGAGTCCTGTGAGGCGGATGAGGACAGGGAGGAATCATCTACCTAGGCACTTGCCTCTGGGGTTAATTCGAACATATTATCGTAGTAGATGTCACAGTAATGGGAAAGATTACCCAGTTTGGTCCCAGTAATCTTAGTGAGGAAAGGTGTCTCTAGGGAGATTGAAAATTAATATAATTTGTCATTCCTTGTAAAAGCGGGGGAAGGATGAGGCTCGAACCCTGACCCGTCAGTAACCAACGCCGGACAGAGAACTGTCACCGTGCAAAGTTTTGTGCCGCTAGCCACCAGCGTCTGGCCGTAAACCTCGAACCAGCAGACAAACAACTCGGGGCCAAATTAAAAATTAAAAAAACATTCTCATTTGAAGGTATAGATTTGTTGAACTAATCCACAAGGCTCGACCCCTGCCTTTGAACAGCTTGTTGACAGAGCCCGGGGTGCATTGGCAGGAATTGTGTAAAACCCCGGTTTGTGTCTCGGAGAGGCTGCAGGATCCGTGTGAGGGGCAGTAGCACTCCCGGTTGCAATTATTTTTACCATGTCGTGGTATAGTCGACTAAGACGCGCCTGGGATCACCCCCTGGGCGTAAGTTCGAACCCTCATCACAGCCTCTGTGGATTTGTTCATTTGATGCCGCATGCTACTGTTATTTCTGTGTGTACAGTATATAGATTTATTATGCATTTATTAAAAAACTGTAAATTCCACACACTAAATAGCCACATTTTGAAGGCATTAATTATTTTAATTAATTTAATTAATTTTAATTTAATATATTTATATTAATTTGAAGGCATGCTTATTAAATTTGTTTCTGCAATTTGTTATATTACCATTTGTTTTAAGCAATATTACTCTTTGCCAGAACACTTTGTCATTAATAATATTATTTAGAAAATCAGTTGGATAAATGCAAGGATTCGAACCAGTGTCATGTTAAACACCAGACACGCGTTTTGTACCCACTGGGCCCATGACCGGACAAAAACTATTCAACTGGGACTCAACTGAGTCCCTAAGAAAGACTGGAAGCCGTAACTGGTGCCACAATTAGGCTTTTACCAATAACCCGCCTGCACTCTACTTTGAGTAATAAGGTCCTGCACCAAATGCTTCCTCCAGTACACATGTAAACCCCAATACCATGAATTACCAAAGCATTATCATTATTTTATTTTTTTTTTTTTGTAAATAGTTGACATTGAAAATGTAATTATTTATTTTTTGTCTCTTCTATCCATTGAAGGGTATGTAAGACTCTACATATCTCATTAGAATATAAAGTTTCTTAAAGTTTCTTAAAGTTAAGGTAAGAATTTAAGTTCGCGAGTGTGTTGGGGTCAGTGTGTGGGTGGTTGAGTGAGATAGAAGTTAGTGTGTGGATGGTTGAGTGAGATGGGAGTCAGTACGTGAGTTATGGGGGGTGAGTGTGTGGATGGTTGAGTGAGATGAGAGTCAGTACGTGAGTTATGGGGGGTGAGTGAGTGTGTGGGTGGGTGAGTGAGTGAGGATGTAGGGTAGAGTAAGCTAGATCATGACCACAACAACCTTGGTACAGATCTTGCCCGTTCATGGCATATAAAAGCCTGATTCGTGACCTTTGCCAGAGCCACTGAATTTCTCTCTCTCCATATTCCAGCACTAAGATATGCACGACTCGCTGTTGCACATTAGAACTGGCGAATGCTTGCATGGTTGTATATGGCCGAGCTGGAACTCCTCTTTTACACACACACTTCAACTCAGACACTGAAAACATCATTGTGGTAAAGTTTCAGTTTGGGTAGATTGCGTGAGTTTAGATTAAGTTAGGTTAGATAAAGTTGTTACACTGCATTTAATTAAGTTAGGAGCCAATCAATTTAATGATGTTTATATGTTTATATATGGCTTATAGCTGGTTTATATGGCTTATAGCTATTAGACTTCCTCCTCCTGGTATCCACTTAGTGTGTCATGAAGCCTTCCACACTGTATAATGTCAACAGTCTATGCCCGATGAATGCCTCCCTTCCCCTGCTGGAAGCGTGAAGCCTCGCTTCATGCAGGTCGCCGTTCGATCCCCGCGACCGCTCAAGTGTTTCGGCATTATTTCTTCCTGCCGTCTGATCCCAGTTCCTTGTTCTCATATCCCAGCTCCTTGTTTTCATATCCCAGCTCCTTGTTCTCAAATCCCAGCTCCTTGTTCTCATATCCCAGCTCCTTGTTCTCATATCCCAGCTCCTTGTTCTCATATCCCAGCTCTTTGTTCTCAAATTCCAGCTCCTTGTTCTCAAATTCCAGCTCCTTGTTCTCAAATCCCAGCTCCTTGTTTTCATGTCCCAACTCCTTGTTCTCATATCCCAGCTCCTTGTCCTCAAATTCCAGCTCCTTGTCCTCATATCCCAGCTCCTTGTTCTCAAATCCCAGCTCCTTGTTCTCATATCCCAGCTCCTTGTTCTCATATCCCAGCTCCTTGTTCTCATATCCCAGCTCCTTGTTCTCATATCCCAGCTCCTTGTTCTCATATCCCAGCTCCTTGTTCTCATATCCCAGCTCCTTGTTCTCATATCCCAGCTCCTTGTTTTCATATCCCAGCTCCTTGTTCTCATATCCCAGCTCCTTGTTCTCATATCCCAGCTCCTTGTTCTCATATCCCAGCTCTTTGTTCTCATATCCCAGCTCCTTGTTCTCACATCCCAGCTCCTTGTCCTCAAATGCCAGCTCTTTGTTCTCATATCCCAGCTCCTTGTCCTCAAATCCCAGCTCCTTGTTCTCAAATCCCAGCTCCTTGTTCTCAAATCCCAGCTCCTTGTCCTCAAATCCCAGCTCCTTGTCCTCAAATCCCAGCTCCTTGTCCTCATATCCCAGCTCCATGTCCTCTGAGGGCCTCCACCCTGCCCCCCCCCCCACCCCTGAGTGCCTCTACTCTAAGAGTGCCTTCACACACTAACCTTGTGACAGTTCTCCCCCAACCCGGTGAGTGCCTTCATGCGTTCACTCCCTGGACCAATTTGCTTCCCACAAGCAACGGCCAGGAACACCCCCAAGATGTCCAGGACCCCCGACGAACGGTTCCCTTCACTAAGCAAGGACGGACTCGTTCAGGCGCGCGGCAAGAACGAGTGTGTGTGCGAGCTCGGGTCCTCCGACGCACGCCCAAAAGTAAACAAAACAAATCCCCTAAAAAAACGCGCCAGACGTCGATCAGAACGCGTCCGGGAGGTGGTGGTGGTGGTGGTGGGGCTAGTTGATTTCTGGGTAGTGGTGGTCTGGGTGATTGTGGTAGCGTTTGTGTTTAGTCGAGCCATAGTGGTGGTGGTTGGTCGACTTGTGCTATTGTGGTGGTCCAGGACCGGGTTTCAGCCAGTATGTGTGTGTCCACTTGCGAAACCTGTACATCTCTCCTTATGATCGTTTTAGTGATTGTTTACGAGCTTCGAAAATTATGAACCCAAAGTTATTGTTGTTAAAGACAACTTCGGATCGCGTGAACTTTGTTATAACTACAAACTAAGTCGCTGTGATTGAGGAGAGATGTACAGGTTTCGTAAGAGGGCACGAACAGTAACGCAAAACCGAATCAAGGCGATGGTCAACAGACATCAACAGATGTGAAATAAAGCCAATCTAGATTGTATTTATATTTCAAAAGACCAGCAACATTATTATTTTCATACTTTTGTATCTGTATATCTCGCGATGTATT
The DNA here is from genome assembly GCF_040958095.1 of Procambarus clarkii. Classification (NCBI taxonomy): domain Eukaryota; kingdom Metazoa; phylum Arthropoda; class Malacostraca; order Decapoda; family Cambaridae; genus Procambarus; species Procambarus clarkii. The sequence goes on from NC_091194.1 coordinate 13,526,538, forward strand.
AAATTTGTAGGACTGGTGTTGTTAGTGGTGAACGCTCCCTGTGAAACACGGTAAAAATTGCCTAAGCTGCTCTATTGTCCTTTTGGGGTGTATTTTCATATCTTTCTTGAACCTGAACACAACTTTGGCTGCATCTGTTTGTAATTGTCATGGTGTATAAATGGTTCAGTAACCTCTGAAATTCATTGAAATTCTGGATAAAAAAGTATTCACTGTGTGTGTGTGTGTGTGTGTACTCACCTAGTTGTGTTTGCGGGGGTTGAGCTCTGGCTCTTTGGCTCTTTGTGTGTGTGTGTGTGTGTGTGTGTGTGTGTGTGTGTGTGTGTGTGTGTGTGTGTGTGTGTGTGTGTGTGAAAAAATAGTAGTAACAGTTGATTGACAGTTGAGAGGCAGGCCGAAAGAGCAGAGCTCAACCCCCTCAAGCGCAACTAGGTGAATACAACTAAGTGAATACACACACGCGCGCGCGCGCGCACTCCTTATATACAATCTTGAGAAAATCAGAATGTCCTTCTCGCCAATCTTACACCAGTGAATTTGCATTTCAGGAAGACCATATCCCACAGAAACCATATCCCAGATAAAACCATGTCCCAAAGTGACCATTTCCAACAGACGAAATCCCAGAGACTATATATCACAAACTATATCCCAGAGACTATATATCAGAGACTAAATCCCACAGAACCTATCCCAGAGAGAACCTATCCCAGAGAGTTGGGGAATGTTTATACATTCTTTAACATGATGTATATGCACTGTATATATATATATATATATATATATATATATATATATATATATATATATATATATATATATATATATATATATATATATGCGAACAAGCCTGAATGGTCCCCAGGACATATGCAACTGAAAACTCACACCCCAGAAGTGACTCGAACCCATACTCCCAGAAGCAACGCATCTGGTATGTACAAGACGCCTTAATCCACTTGACCATCACGACCGGACATAATGAGGTGATAGCCGAGGCTATTTGAACCACCCCACCGCCGGCACTCGGATAGTTATCTTGGGCATAGCATTTTACCAAATCACCTCATTCTTTGGGGCAACACGTGAGGAACACAAATGCGAACAAGCCTGAATGGTCCCCAGGACATATGCAACTGAAAACTCACACCCCAGAAGTGACTCGAACCCATACTCCCAGAAGCAACGCATCTGGTATGTACAAGACGCCTTAATCCACTTGACCATCACGACCGGACATAATGAGGTGATAGCCGAGGCTATTTGAACCACCCCACCGCCGGCACTCGGATAGTTATCTTGGGCATAGCATTTTACCAAATCACCTCATTCTTTGGGGCAACACGTGAGGAACACAAATGCGAACAAGCCTGAATGGTCCCCAGGACATATGCAACTGAAAACTCACACCCCAGAAGTGACTCGAACCCATACTCCCAGAAGCAACGCATCTGGTATGTACAAGACGCCTTAATCCACTTGACCATCACGACCGGACATAATGAGGTGATAGCCGAGGCTATTTGAACCACCCCACCGCCGGCACTCGGATAGTTATCTTGGGCATAGCATTTTACCAAATCACCTCATTCTTTGGGGCAACACGTGAGGAACACAAATGCGAACAAGCCTGAATGGTCCCCAGGACATATGCAACTGAAAACTCACACCCCAGAAGTGACTCGAACCCATACTCCCAGAAGCAACGCATCTGGTATGTACAAGACGCCTTAATCCACTTGACCATCACGACCGGACATAATGAGGTGATAGCCGAGGCTATTTGAACCACCCCACCGCCGGCACTCGGATAGTTATCTTGGGCATAGCATTTTACCAAATCACCTCATTCTTTGGGGCAACACGTGAGGAACACAAATGCGAACAAGCCTGAATGGTCCCCAGGACATATGCAACTGAAAACTCACACCCCAGAAGTGACTCGAACCCATACTCCCAGAAGCAACGCATCTGGTATGTACAAGACGCCTTAATCCACTTGACCATCACGACCGGACATAATGAGGTGATAGCCGAGGCTATATGAACCACCCCACCGCCGGCACTCGGATAGTTATCTTGGGCATAGCATTTTACCAAATCACCTCATTCTTTGGGGCAACACGTGAGGAACACAAATGCGAACAAGCCTGAATGGTCCCCAGGACATATGCAACTGAAAACTCACACCCCAGAAGTGACTCGAACCCATACTCCCAGAAGCAACGCATCTGGTATGTACAAGACGCCTTAATCCACTTGACCATCACGACCGGACATAATGAGGTGATAGCCGAGGCTATTTGAACCACCCCACCGCCGGCACTCGGATAGTTATCTTGGGCATAGCATTTTACCAAATCACCTCATTCTTTGGGGCAACACGTGAGGAACACAAATGCGAACAAGCCTGAATGGTCCCCAGGACATATGCAACTGAAAACTCACACCCCAGAAGTGACTCGAACCCATACTCCCAGAAGCAACGCATCTGGTATGTACAAGACGCCTTAATCCACTTGACCATCACGACCGGACATAATGAGGTGATAGCCGAGGCTATTTGAACCACCCCACCGCCGGCACTCGGATAGTTATCTTGGGCATAGCATTTTACCAAATCACCTCATTCTTTGGGGCAACACGTGAGGAACACAAATGCGAACAAGCCTGAATGGTCCCCAGGACATATGCAACTGAAAACTCACACCCCAGAAGTGACTCGAACCCATACTCCCAGAAGCAACGCATCTGGTATGTACAAGACGCCTTAATCCACTTGACCATCACGACCGGACATAATGAGGTGATAGCCGAGGCTATTTGAACCACCCCACCGCCGGCACTCGGATAGTTATCTTGGGCATAGCATTTTACCAAATCACCTCATTCTTTGGGGCAACACGTGAGGAACACAAATGCGAACAAGCCTGAATGGTCCCCAGGACATATGCAACTGAAAACTCACACCCCAGAAGTGACTCGAACCCATACTCCCAGAAGCAACGCATCTGGTATGTACAAGACGCCTTAATCCACTTGACCATCACGACCGGACATAATGAGGTGATAGCCGAGGCTATTTGAACCACCCCACCGCCGGCACTCGGATAGTTATCTTGGGCATAGCATTTTACCAAATCACCTCATTCTTTGGGGCAACACGTGAGGAACACAAATGCGAACAAGCCTGAATGGTCCCCAGGACATATGCAACTGAAAACTCACACCCCAGAAGTGACTCGAACCCATACTCCCAGAAGCAACGCATCTGGTATGTACAAGACGCCTTAATCCACTTGACCATCACGACCGGACATAATGAGGTGATAGCCGAGGCTATTTGAACCACCCCACCGCCGGCACTCGGAAAGTTATCTTGGGCATAGCATTTTACCAAATCACCTCATTCTAAGAATGAGGTGATTTGGTAAAATGCTATGCCCAAGATAACTATCCGAGTGCCGGCGGTGGGGTGGTTCAAATAGCCTCGGCTATCACCTCATTATGTCCGGTCGTGATGGTCAAGTGGATTAAGGCGTCTTGTACATACCAGATGCGTTGCTTCTGGGAGTATGGGTTCGAGTCACTTCTGGGGTGTGAGTTTTCAGTTGCATATGTCCTGGGGACCATTCAGGCTTGTTCGCATTTGTGTTCCTCACGTGTTGCCCCAAAGAATGAGGTGATTTGGTAAAATGCTATGCCCAAGATAACTATCCGAGTGCCGGCGGTGGGGTGGTTCAAATAGCCTCGGCTATCACCTCATTATGTCCGGTCGTGATGGTCAAGTGGATTAAGGCGTCTTGTACATACCAGATGCGTTGCTTCTGGGAGTATGGGTTCGAGTCACTTCTGGGGTGTGAGTTTTCAGTTGCATATGTCCTGGGGACCATTCAGGCTTGTTCGCATTTGTGTTCCTCACGTGTTGCCCCAAAGAATGAGGTGATTTGGTAAAATGCTATGCCCAAGATAACTATCCGAGTGCCGGCGGTGGGGTGGTTCAAATAGCCTCGGCTATCACCTCATTATGTCCGGTCGTGATGGTCAAGTGGATTAAGGCGTCTTGTACATACCAGATGCGTTGCTTCTGGGAGTATGGGTTCGAGTCACTTCTGGGGTGTGAGTTTTCAGTTGCATATGTCCTGGGGACCATTCAGGCTTGTTCGCATTTGTGTTCCTCACGTGTTGCCCCAAAGAATGAGGTGATTTGGTAAAATGCTATGCCCAAGATAACTATCCGAGTGCCGGCGGTGGGGTGGTTCAAATAGCCTCGGCTATCACCTCATTATGTCCGGTCGTGATGGTCAAGTGGATTAAGGCGTCTTGTACATACCAGATGCGTTGCTTCTGGGAGTATGGGTTCGAGTCACTTCTGGGGTGTGAGTTTTCAGTTGCATATGTCCTGGGGACCATTCAGGCTTGTTCGCATTTGTGTTCCTCACGTGTTGCCCCAAAGAATGAGGTGATTTGGTAAAATGCTATGCCCAAGATAACTATCCGAGTGCCGGCGGTGGGGTGGTTCAAATAGCCTCGGCTATCACCTCATTATGTCCGGTCGTGATGGTCAAGTGGATTAAGGCGTCTTGTACATACCAGATGCGTTGCTTCTGGGAGTATGGGTTCGAGTCACTTCTGGGGTGTGAGTTTTCAGTTGCATATGTCCTGGGGACCATTCAGGCTTGTTCGCATTTGTGTTCCTCACGTGTTGCCCCAAAGAATGAGGTGATTTGGTAAAATGCTATGCCCAAGATAACTATCCGAGTGCCGGCGGTGGGGTGGTTCAAATAGCCTCGGCTATCACCTCATTATGTCCGGTCGTGATGGTCAAGTGGATTAAGGCGTCTTGTACATACCAGATGCGTTGCTTCTGGGAGTATGGGTTCGAGTCACTTCTGGGGTGTGAGTTTTCAGTTGCATATGTCCTGGGGACCATTCAGGCTTGTTCGCATTTGTGTTCCTCACGTGTTGCCCCAAAGAATGAGGTGATTTGGTAAAATGCTATGCCCAAGATAACTATCCGAGTGCCGGCGGTGGGGTGGTTCAAATAGCCTCGGCTATCACCTCATTATGTCCGGTCGTGATGGTCAAGTGGATTAAGGCGTCTTGTACATACCAGATGCGTTGCTTCTGGGAGTATGGGTTCGAGTCACTTCTGGGGTGTGAGTTTTCAGTTGCATATGTCCTGGGGACCATTCAGGCTTGTTCGCATTTGTGTTCCTCACGTGTTGCCCCAAAGAATGAGGTGATTTGGTAAAATGCTATGCCCAAGATAACTATCCGAGTGCCGGCGGTGGGGTGGTTCAAATAGCCTCGGCTATCACCTCATTATGTCCGGTCGTGATGGTCAAGTGGATTAAGGCGTCTTGTACATACCAGATGCGTTGCTTCTGGGAGTATGGGTTCGAGTCACTTCTGGGGTGTGAGTTTTCAGTTGCATATGTCCTGGGGACCATTCAGGCTTGTTCGCATTTGTGTTCCTCACGTGTTGCCCCAAAGAATGAGGTGATTTGGTAAAATGCTATGCCCAAGATAACTATCCGAGTGCCGGCGGTGGGGTGGTTCAAATAGCCTCGGCTATCACCTCATTATGTCCGGTCGTGATGGTCAAGTGGATTAAGGCGTCTTGTACATACCAGATGCGTTGCTTCTGGGAGTATGGGTTCGAGTCACTTCTGGGGTGTGAGTTTTCAGTTGCATATGTCCTGGGGACCATTCAGGCTTGTTCGCATTTGTGTTCCTCACGTGTTGCCCCAAAGAATGAGGTGATTTGGTAAAATGCTATGCCCAAGATAACTATCCGAGTGCCGGCGGTGGGGTGGTTCAAATAGCCTCGGCTATCACCTCATTATGTCCGGTCGTGATGGTCAAGTGGATTAAGGCGTCTTGTACATACCAGATGCGTTGCTTCTGGGAGTATGGGTTCGAGTCACTTCTGGGGTGTGAGTTTTCAGTTATATATATATATATATATATATTCCATTTACCTGAGCTCTAAGAGTCTCTTTTTACACTATACCTCCGTATGATAACCAAAATTATCAAAGTGCATTTTGGCTTCACGTGTCTGGTGATGGACAGATTTTAATTAATTTTCGCTACTAATATGGTCATTGATGGGTTGGATTGGTCGGTGTTTTCTTGAGTAGTCTTAAGACAGGAGGATGCATGCGGTGCGTCCAATCAGACAGTCCAGTCAGACAGTCCAGTGAGACGGTCCAGTGAGACAGGGAGCAGCTGGCTTCTGTCTCAAGCAACAACAACTTGCCCCCCCCCCCCCCGTCACCCCCCGTCGCTACAAGATAAAATATTCAACGTTTTAGAGACAGTTATTTTTTCATTACATAGTACTTTGAATTAAACCTAGAATATAGTGTGTACCTCATCATACGCGAACTAAATGTAACGTAAACAATCGTTCACGGGCTCTGAAGAATACTGAGCAAACTGTAAACCAATTGATATGGACAGGTAAGGGTATATACTCAATAGGTATACTTGAGTTATGTTTTAATGAAGGAATATATTGTTTATATTCAAGTCTTGAGTATATATATATATCCGGGTAGCGTTACTGAGTGTGAAATGTTGGATATATCCGGATTACGTTATGTAATGGAAGCATAAATTCAGGTTATGGTAAAATTAGCTCAATAATTTTATTATTTGTAAAAATATCATATAAACTGTCCCTTGTACCGGTGTGGTAACGCACACTCCATTGCATCTCGCTAGAGAATTGGTCAGGGTTCGAGTCCTGGCGCCAGGGGGCACTTAATCTTTCCTCTTCACCCAGCAGTAATTGAGTATCTGGCAGTTAAGCGATTGTTGTCATGTTGTGTTCCAGGGAAAACGGAAGAGGTAAGCCTTACCATGAGCTATGTGAAGGTGAACCATCTCAACCTGCTTAAACACACACACACACACACACACACACACACACACACACACACACACACACACACACACACACACACACACACACACACACACACATTATTAGAATGCATTAGGAAGTGATGTGGTGGAGGCTGACTCCATACACAGTTTCAAGTGTAGATATGATAAGAGCCCAATAGGCTCAGGAACCTGTACACCTGTGTATTGACGGTTGAGAGGCGGGACCAAAGAGCCAGAGCTCAACCCCCGCAAGCACAACTAGGTGAGTACAACTAGGTGAGTACACACACACCACATATATATATATATATATATATATATATATATATATATATATATATATATATATATATATATATATATAATTTCCTCTTGGTGATTGTACGCTTTCATATATTCGTGTCCAACATACGTCAGTATATGTGGCATGTATGACTGGAGACCAAGGACGACTGGATATTAATACTCTACAACACAGAGGTACTAAACGACTGTAGCAGCTACAGGAAACTTCAAATTCTTGAGGCCGTGCGCGTCAAGGGGGAGGAAATCCCTCTGTACATAGCTTTTCCAGTTGGATCCAGCCCCATCCTGGAACATTCCAGCAGGTTCCTGCCCCCATCCTGGAACATTCCAGCAGGTTCCTGCCCCCATCCTGGAACATTCCAGCAGGTTCCTGGCCCCATCCTGAAACATTCCAGCAGATTCCTGCCCCCATCCTGAAACATTCCAGCAGGTTCCTGCCCCCATCCTGGAAGATTCCAACAGATTCCTGCCCCCATCCTGAAACATTCCAACAGATTCCTGCCCCCATCCTGAAACATTCTAGCAGGTTCCTACCCCCATCCTGGAACATTCCAGCAGGTTCCCGCCCCCATCCTGGAAGATTCCAGCAGGTTCCTACCCCATCCTGGAAGATTCCAGCAGGTTCCTGCCCCCATCCTGGAACATTCCAGCAGGTTCCTGCCCCCATCCTGGAACATTCCAGCAGGTTCCTGCCCCCATCCTGGAAGATTAAAGCAGGTTCCTGCCCCCATCCTGGAACATTCCAGCAGGTTCCTGCCCCCATCCTGGAACATTTCAGCAGGTTCCTGCCCCCATCCTGGAAGATTAAAGCAGGTTCCTGCCCCCATCCTGAAACATTCCAGCAGGTTCCTGCCCCCATCCTGGAACATTCCAGCAGGTTCCTGCCCCCATCCTGGAACATTCCAGCAGGTTCCTGCCCCCATCCTGGAACATTCCTGCAGATTCCTGTCCCATCCTGGAAGATTCCAGCAGGTTCCTGCCCCATCCTGGAAGATTCCAGCAGGTTCCTGCCCCATCCTGGAAGATCCAGCAGGTTCCTGCCCCCATCCTGGAAGATTCCAACAGGTTCCATACCCACCCTTAAACACCACCACTACTGGTGAACAAAAAGTAGCCACTACGAGTAAGGTTCAAGAGTGAACACGATCTCAACAGATCCTGTTCACTAAATACCTGCACGCAGTTCTCTTTGTCTTAATGAGACAACAGTTATCAACCTGAAAATTGTGTTATCATGGTTGACCATTATATACGTAATCCAACCTGAACACAAGGGTCCAGACCGAAGATAACGTCACCATCATTCCCAGGATTGTTATCAAATTCGTAGATAACTCTTTTGTGCCCTATGTAGATATAAGATAATCCTTATAAGCATTCATGAAAAGATAGTTGATATGTAGTTCAACTTGGTGTTCAATCAGGTCAAAAATAAGATATCCTGTTGAAATATACTGACAACAATAACATGAAAGCATGATTTATGAACCCTGATGGTCAAAAAAACGGGAGTACGATGAAAATAGGGAATTCCTCGATGGGATACAAAGAGTTTGAGATTTTCAGTGCAGTCCATCACACAGGATTTGATGGACTACACTGCCAGAATCTGTATAGTAGACGAAGGAAGAGTCACACCCCATGTAAACTATAGAACCAAACATTGACCGATACGCTGTGTGTAATAGTAGCTTTAGGTATTGTAAATACTAGCTCTATAAATCCATTATGTTAACTCACTTTGTAGGTATGTACTTTACCTGAATACACATTTGATTTGATTTGAACTCACACCAGCCCGTGATGGAAAAGGCCATAGGTCACCAGGCACAAAGATGAGAAACAAATGAGGGTGTAAGATATATAGAGGGAAGATATATAGAGGGAAGAGAACTGATGAGGCAGAGCCTCTACAAGGGACCGAGGAGTGGCTATTTAAGAATAAGAATAATATGCGCCCCCCTCCCCCCAACAATGATACCCCCCTCCCCCAACAATGAGACCCCCTCCCCCAACAATGAATCCCCCTTCCCCCCCCTAACAGTGAGGGGCGCCCTCCTCCCCAACAGTGATGCCATAGACTACCAAATAGATAGCTATTTCCTGAACATCTTTTCAAGGTTGAATATCAGGTCGTTCCAGCCTATCTGGTGGTCTGAGGGACGGAAAATATGGTGGGGATTACCTAAGGGGAGGTTGGGGGAAGGGGGGGGGAATGTATATGGGTAAGGGAAGGGGACGAGGTAGGAAATTCCAGTTTTGCAGCAGGATGCTGCTTGTGGAAACTTTTTCCTTATTGAGACTCCTACATAACTCGGTCGATAGAGCTTCGGTGTCACACACTTGGGGTCCACGGTTCGAGTCTCCTATAGCCCAGGTGAATGGGATGAGGTAGGGAATGGGCGATAGGGAAGGGGTGGAAAGAAATTGGAATGGGGGGAAAGATATTTGTTGAAAGGTGCTGGGATGAGCACCACTGACACCATCTGTGTCACCATCACCACCGAGAGAGTGAGTGAGAGAGAGAGAGAGAGAGAGAGAGAGAGAGAGAGAGAGAGAGAGAGAGAGAGAGAGAGAGAGAGAGAGAGAGAGAGAGAGAGAGAGAGAGAGAGGGAGAGAGAGAGAGACATAATTGAGACACTTCCACTGGATGGTCAACAGTCCTGTACAAAGCTTTATCGCGCCACAAACAGCCATAAAAGCTTAAGCGTTGAACAGCGACGACGACCTCTAGTGACCTGTGAAGCCTTTTAGGCATTTTAATGGCAAATGTGTGTGTGTGTACGACCCGCCAGGCCCTATCACGACACCCCCCCCCCCCTCTTCTTTTGTTGACGGAAGGTGGGTGATATCTGGTAAAGGTATTAGGCTATTTGATCCCCTATTGTCGGGGACAGGAAGCCTTTTATAATGGGGAGAGGGGAGGGGGAGATCCAAGATCTATCTTGTGCCAAATCCGGCACAAGATAGCCGACCAAGTGTTCGAATCCTCCCCATGATTCCTAAAGATTTTCTCGCTATATGTATATATATGTATTGTGTTAAGATGTATTAGCTCATTACGGGCAATTCATGCCCGCGCCACTTCTTGGGTGGCTTAATCTTCATCCATCAATCAGATCTGATTGCGACATACAAAATACTCATCAACATAGATAT
>NC_091194.1:13539399-13671899 GCF_040958095.1 Procambarus clarkii
CATATATATATATATATATATATATATATATATATATGTCGTACCTAATAGCCAGAACGCACTTCTCAGCCTACTATTCAAGGCCCGATTTGCCTAATAAGCCAAGTTTTCATGAATTAATGTTTTTTCGTCTACCTAACCTACCTAACCTAACCTAACCTAGCTTTTTTTGGCTACCGAACCTAACCTTACCTATAAATATAGGTTAGGTTAGGTTAGGTAGGGTTGGTTAGGTTCGGTCATATATCTACGTTAATTTTAACTCCAATAAAAAAAAATTGACCTCATACATAGAGAAAAGGGTTGCTTTATCATTTCATAAGAAAAATATTATAATAAATATATTAATTCAGGAAAACTTGGCTTATTAGGCAAATCGGGCCTTGAATAGTAGGCTGAGAAGTGAGTTCTGGCTACTAGGTACGACATATATATATATATATATATATATATATATATATATATATATTAGGTCCGTTTTGCCCAACAGCAGAGCGATTTTGTATATCATTATTCCGAGAATTACTTCCCCCAAAATTAATAATAACACTATATTGACTACATCCCAGTTCATAGAAGTTAAAAAATAAAAATAAACAAGATCGACTTACCTTACGTCCAGCCAGTGTGGTAAATCCAGGAATATTCAGTCGCTGGACGAAGCGTTCCAGGAACCTATGGACCACCTCGCGTATCTAAAGTAATCGTAAGGCCACCGTACACTAGGCGCTCCTTCGATCCTGACTTAGCTGCAGCGAGGGGGGCGGTGTGCGCGCGTGCGTCTGGTGGCTAGCTGGCTAGACCACTACTGCCAGACCTCCGGACACTGCCAGCCTCTAGCCCCATCCACCACCATCCTCTAACGCACGCATACACACACACACACGCGCGCGCGCGCTCGCTCGCTTGCAAAATGACCTTCTTCGTTTCCTCGTTTTTACGGCGCGCGATCGAGTGCCCTCACTTCTTCCTGGGCGGACTGGTGTCGTGGCCGTCGTTCCCGACGGCGATGTTATTCGTCGCTTACACTTGTTCCGTGACGTGAGACGTGTATGACTCGGGGGTCGGCGAGCCTGTGTATGGCGGATTATAGTATTCATTCGGTTTTGAAAAATGTGATGAGAATTCTGTTGAGCTGTTTTCAAGAGGTTAAGTGCAGAGATGCTTGGTTTGTAGGGAAGAGAATATGTTGGTGTGTGAGAGAGATAAAGGATGCTGGTGTTTGAGAGAATTAATGGATGCTGGTGGGTGAGAGAGAGGATGAGAGGATGCTGGGGTAGAGATGGAAAGAGAGACTGGCTGGGTATCTAGGGCAGCGGTAGACTCCCCCGCACCACGTGACCTTGACACACACCCACACGCTGTTCTTACACACGCACACGCACACACACACACACACACACACACACACACACACACACACACACACACACACACACACACACACACACACACACACACACAGGGGGTTTCGCGGCTGAGTGGACAGTGCTCTGGGGGTCGTAGTCCTAAGGGGCTGGGTTCGATTCCCGGCGGGGTCGGAAACAAATGGGCAGAGTTTCTTTCCACCCTGATGCTTCTCTTCACCTAGCAGTAAATAAGTACCTGGTAGCTAGATAGCTGATACTGGCTGCTTCCTGGGGATGTATTCACCTAGTTGTATTCGCCTTGTTGTGCTTGGCTAGATGCCGAAAACTCGTCTCTTTCGGCCGCCTCTCAACTGTCAATCAGCTTTTTTTCACACACACACACACACACACACACACACACACACACACACACACACATACACACACACACACACACACACACACACACACACACACACACACACATACACACACACACACACACACAGCAGCAGCAGCAGCAGCAGCCAGTAACAACTGTATTTACCCAGATACCAGATACCTATTTACTGCTAGGTAACAGGGGCATCAGGGTGAAAGAAACTCTGCCCATTTGTTTTCCGCCATCGCCGGGGATCGAACCCGGACCCTAGGATTACGAGTCCCAAGCGCTGTTGGGACTCAAGTCTCAAGTCCACTCAGCCACAGGCTTTCCCCCCCCCCCAGGTGTGTGCATGTGCGTACTCACCTAGTTGTACTCACCTAGTTGTGTTTGCGGGGGTTGAGCTCTGGCTCTTTGGTCCCGCCTCTCAACTGTCAGTCAACTGGTGTACAGATTCCCGAGCCTACTGGGCTCTATCTTATCTACATTTGAAACTGTGTATGGAGTCAGCCTCCACCACATCACTGCCTAATGCATTCCTCCTGTTAACTACTCTGACACTTAAAAGGTCCTTTCTAACGTCCCAGTGACTCATTTGGGTACTCAGTTTCCACCTGTGTCCCCTTGTGGGTGTACCGCCCGTGTTAAACAGTTTATCTTTATCTACCCTGTCAATTCCTCTGAGAATTTTGTAGGTAGTGATCAAGTCTCCCGTTACTCTTCTGTCTTCCAGTGTCGTGAGGTGCATTTCACGTAGCCTGTCCTCGTAACTCATGCCTCTTAGTTCTGACAGGTTCGTGTTCCTGTACAGGTTCCTTAGTGTACACACAATTAGTGTACAGGTTCCTGAAGGCAGTTATGATGTTAGCCAGCCTTGCATACGCCGCAGATGTTATTCTTTTGATGAAGGCTTCAGGTTTGGTGTGATATCAACTCCTAGATCCTTCTGTCCGTTTCATGAAGGACTTAACTTCATGAAGTGAAGTGAAGTCTCCCATTCTTCCCATTCTGTACCCTGTGTCTGGCCTCCTGTTTCCACTGCCTAGTTTCATTACCTTACATTTACTCGGGTTGAACTTTAGTAGCCATTTGTTGGACCATTCATTCAGTCTGTGTAGGTCATCTTGTAGCCTCATACTATCTTCCTCCGTCTTAGTCCTCATCATAATTTTTGCATCATCAGGAAACAGTGAGAGGAATGATTCTATACTCTCGGGTAGATTATTTACATATATCAGAAACAGTATAGGTCCAAGGACTGACCCCTGCGGGACTCCACTGGTGACGCCTCGCCAATCTGAGACCTCACCCCTCACAGTGACTCGTTGTCTTCTGTTACTTGGGTACTCCTTTATCCAATGGAGTACCTTCCCTTTCACTCCTGCCTGCATCTCCAGCTTTCGTACTAGTCTCGGGTGTGGCACTGTGTCAAAGGCTTTCTGGCAATTCAAAAATATGCAGACTGCCCACTCCTCTCATTCGTGCCTGATTCTTGTTGCCTGATCGTAGAATTCAATTAATCCTGTGAGGCATGACTCGTCACACCTAAAACCATGTTGGTGTTGTGTCACAAAGTTTCTTCGCTCCAGATGGTCCACTAGTTTTCTTCGCACAATCTTCTCCATTAACTTGCATGGTATGCAAGTTAGGGACACTGGCCTGTAGTTCAGTGCCTCCTGTCTATCCCCTTTCTTGAATATCTTGACTACGTTTGCCGTCTTTCAAATTTTTGGCAGTTCACATGTTACCAGTGATTTGTTATACACCATGGAGAGTGGCAGGTACAGTGCTTCTGCCCTTCGTTTAGTATCCATGGCGATATATCCATCTGAGCTTATAGCCTTTGTCACATCCAGTTCTAGCAAAAGCTTCCTAACATCCCCAATGGTAATCTCAAACTCCTCTAGTGATGCCTGGTTAACTATTCCTTCTCTTATCTCTGGAACTTCTCCTTGCTCTACTCAGAAGACTTCCTGGAATTTCTTATTGACTTCCTCGCACACTTTGTCGTTTGTAATGAATCTGTCTGCCCCTATCCTCAGTTTCATTACCTGTTCCTTCACTGTTGTCGTTCTCCTGATGTGGCTGTGCAGCAATTCAGGTTGAGTCTTAGCCTTGTTTGCTATGTCATTTTCATATTGCCCTTCTGCCTCTCTTGTCACCCTGACATATTCATTCCTGGCTCTCTGGTAACCTTCTCTGCTCTCAAGTGTCCTGTTATTTTTATAGTTTCTCCACGCTCTTGTACTTAATTGCTTAGCTAGCTTATATCTCTGATTAAACCATGGGTTTCTCATCTGCATTTCATTTTTTTTCCTTTTGGGCCGGGATAAACTTGTCTGCTGCCTCTTTACACTTCTTCGTGATGTATTCCATCATGTCTTGGGCCGTCTTTCCCCTGAGCTCTGTTTCCCATGTTATATCCATTAGGGATTTTCTTATCTCCTCATAGTTTCCCTTACGGAATGCTAGCCTTTTGTTTTTAGTTCCCTTCCTCGAGTATTTTAACCCTTCTTCGACCAGATACTCAAACGTCAGTACACTGTGATCGCTCATTCCTACTGGGGCCACGAAGTCAATTTCCCTTATGTCGGAGTCATTTAGAGTGAAGACTAGGTCGAGTCTCGCTGGTTCATCGTTTCCCCTCATTCGTGTTGGTTCCCTGACATGCTGGCTTAAAAAGTTTTTTGTTGCCACCTCCAGTAGTTTAGCTCTCCATGTTTCCTCTACTCCATGCGGTTCCTTGTTCTCCCAGTCTATTCTTTCGTGATTGAAGTCCTCCATGATGAGCAGATGGGATCGAATTCTCCAGGCAGCAGAGGCTGCCCTCTCAATTATATTGTTAATTAATAATTATAATTATTTTTAATTTTATTGTGTGTTTTTATTGTTATAGTGTGTGTGTGTGTACTCACCTATATGTCACCTATATGTGCTTGCAGGATCGAGCATTGACTCTTGGATCCCGCCTTTCTAGCTATCGGTTGTTTACAGCAATGACTCCTGTCCCATTTCCCTATCATACCTAGTTTTAAAAGTATGAATAGTATTTGCTTCCACAACCTGTTCCCCAAGTGCATTCCATTTTTCTACTACTCTCACGCTAAAAGAAAACTTCCTAACATCTCTGTGACACATCTGAGTTTCCAGTTTCCACCCATGTCCCCTCGTTCTGTTATTATTACGTGTGAACATTTGATCTATTTCCACTTTGTCAATTCCCCTGAGTATTTTATATGTCCCTATCATATCTCCTCTCTCCCTTCTTTTCTCTAGTGTCGTAAGGTTCAGTTCCTTCAGCCGCTCTTCATATCCCATCCCTCGTAGCTCTGGGACAAGCCTCGTCGCAAACCTCTGAACCTTCTCCAGTTTCTTTATGTGTTTCTTCAGGTGGGGGCTCCATGATGGCGCGGCATACTCTAAGACGGGTCTCACGTAGGCAGTGTAAAGCGCCCTAAAAGCTTCCTCATTTAGGTTTCTGAATGAAGTTCTAATTTTCGCCAGTGTAGAGTACGCTGCTGTCGTTATCCTATTTATATGTGCCTCAGGAGTTAGATTAGGTGTCACATCCACTCCCAGGTCTCTTTCTCGAATCGTTACAGGTAGGCTGTTCCCCTTCATTGTGTACTGTCCCTTTGGTCTCCTGTCACCTGATCCCATTTCCATAACTTTACATTTACTGGTGTTAAACTCCAGTAGCCATTTCTCTGACCATCTCTGCAGCCTGTTTAAGTCCTCTTGGAGGATCCTACAATCCTCGTCTGTCACAACTCTTCTCATTAATTTTGCGTCATCTGCAAACATCGACATGTATGATTCCACTCCTGTAAACATATCATTTACGTAAATTAGAAAGAGGATTGGTCCCAGCACCGATCCTTGAGGTACTCCACTTGTTACTGTTCGCCAGTCCGACTTTTCGCCCCTTACCATTACCCTCTGGCTCCTTCCTGTTAGGTAGTTCTTCACCCATACTAGGGCCTTTCCGCTTACTCCTGCCTGCCTCTCAAGTTTGTATAGCAGTCTCATGTGCGGTACCGTATCAAAGGCCTTTTGGCAGTCAAGAAATATGCAGTCTGCCCAGCCTTCTCTGTCCTGCCTTATCCTTGTTACTTTATCATAGAATTCTAAAAGGTTTGTTAGGCATGATTTCCCTGTCCAGAACCCATGTTGGTGCTTGTTTACAAACCCAATGCTCTCCAGGTGCTCAACAAGTCTTAGCCTAATTATTCTTTCAAGTATTTTGCAGGGGATGCTTGTCAGTGATACGGGTCTGTAGTTAAGTGCCTCCTCCCTATCCCCCTTTTTGAAAATCGGTACGACATTTGCCTCCTTCCAGCAACTGGGCAATTCTCCCGACATAAGTGACTCATTGAAGATCATTGCCAGAGGCACGCTGAGAGCCTGCGCTGCCTCTTTAAGTATCCACACATGTGTGTGTGTGTGTGTGTGTGTGTGTGTGTGTGTTTACTCACCTAATTGTGCTTGCGGGGGTTGAGCTTTGGTTTTTTGGTCCCGCCTCTCAACCATCAATCTACTTGTATACAGATTGCTGAACTTCTCAAGCTCTATCATATCTACATTTGAAACTGTGTATAGAGTCAGCCTCTACCACATCACTTCCTAGTGCATTCCAATTACTAATTACTCTGACAATGAAAAAGTTCTTTCTAATGTCTCCGTGGCTCATATGGGTACTCAGCTTCCACCTGTGTTCCCTTGTGCGTGTACCACCCGTGTTAAATAATCCATCCTTGTCTACCCTGTCAATTCCCCCTGAGAATTTTGAATGTGGTGATCATGTCTCCCCGGGCTCTTCTGTCTTCCAGCGACGTGAGGTGCAGTTCCCTCAACCTTACCTCGTAACTCATGCCTAGTTCTGGAACTAGCTTAGTGGCATACCTCTGAACTTTTGGGGGATTTATCTTGTGCTTGACAAGGTACGGGCTCCATGCTGGGGGCGCATACTCCAGGATTGGCCTTACATATGTGGTATACAAGGTTCTGAAGGATTCTTTACACAGATTTCTGAAGGCAGTTTTAATGTTAGCCAGCCTTGCATACGGCGCAGATGTTATTCTTTTGATGTGGGCTTCAGGAGACAGGTTTGGTGTGATATCAACTCCTAGATCTTTTTCTGTCTGTGTACTTACCTATTTGTACTCACCTATTTGTGTCTGCAGGATAGAACATTGATTCTTGGATCCCGCCTTTCGAGCCATCGGTTGTTTACAGCGATGATTCCGGTCCAATTTCCCTATCATATCTAGTTTCAAAATTGTGAAAAGAATTTTTATTCCACAACCTGCTCCTTAAGTACATTCCATTTTTACATTACTCTCAGGCTCAAGGAAAACTTACTTACATCTCTGTGACTAATCTGAGTTTCCAACTTCCACCCTGGAAGTGTGCATGTGTGTGTGTGAGTGTGAGTGTGTGTGAGTGTGTGTGTGTGTGTGTGTGTGTGTGTGTGTGTGTGTGTGTGTGTGTGTGTGTGTGTGTGTGGGTGTGTGTGTGTGGGTGTGTGTGTGTACTCACCTATTTGTGCTTGCGGGGATTGAGCTTTGGCTCTTTGGTCCCGCCTCTCAACTGTCAATCAACTGGTGTACAGATTCCTGAGCCTACTGGGCTCCATCATATCTACATTTAAACTGTGTATGGAGTCAGCCTCCACCACATCACTGCCTAATGCATTCCATCCGTTAACTACTCTTGGCACGGAAAAAGTTCCTTCTAACGTCCCTGTGGTTCATGTGGGTACTCAGTTTCCACCTGTGTCCCCTTGTTCGCGTCCCACCTGTGTTGAATAGTTTATCCTTGTTTACCCGGTCGATTCCCCTGTGTGTGTGTGTGTGTGTGTGTGTGTGTGTGTGTGTGTGTGTGTGTGTGTGTGTGTGTGTGTGTGTGTGTGTGTGTGTGTGTATGTGTGTATGTGTGTGTGTGTATGTGTATGTGTATGTGTATGTGTGTGTGTGTGTGTGTGTGTGTGTGTGTGTGTGTGTGTGTGTGTGTGTGTGTGTGTGTGTGTGTGTTTACTATTTATGTCTGCAGAATCGAGCTATTAGCTCTTGGCATAATAGACAAAATTGAGGAAAAATAGATTGATTAGAAAGGCGGAGTCCGAGAGTTGACAGTTCGAGCCTGTTGCAGGCACAAATAGAAAGTGGTCATCATTAATCTTGTTGTTTGTTAGAAGTGTGAGTACAAAAGACCTTGACGAAACGTCCTTACTAGTTCTAGATGAAACATTCGTACTAGACGAAGCACTCGTACTGGTCAAAAAAGTATAAACTGCTCGTAAAACTTGCTCGTTTAAAAAAAAAAAGAGTATAAACTGCTCGTAAAAGTATAAACTCTTAACGAAACACTTATACTATATCCCACTACATACACACCACCATATACACCCCTAAGTGTATATGGTGGGGTGTATATAGTGAGGTGTATATGGTGTATATGGGGTGTATATACCCCACCATATACACCCTAGGTGTATATGGTGGGTATAAGAGTATAAGAGTTTATACTCAACTAGGTGAGTACCCCACCACATCTATCCAAAAGACCGACTAATTATTTACCTTAGTAAATAACATTGTAAAACGATTTGTAAATAAATTTGTAAATAATTAGGTTCTAGGGAAGGGATCAAGGGAAATATTATTAATCATCTTGGGGTTGGGGGGTGGTCTCGAGAATTCCGGGTTCGAATCCCAGTCGGGACAAAAGTGATTGTGGGACATTTCCTTTCACCTAATCCATCTGTTCACCTAGCAGTAACGTGCGAGCCCGAGCAACAGACCTAATTAACCTATCGAGGCAGATATACACAGAAAACGTCAGTATTACGACGCTTAAAATGTTACTAATGCGTCGCATTTTTAACGGATTGGTCAATTCCGTACGAAATGGGACGATGGGTGACTCTTTAGTATATAAAGAGGCTTGGCTTGGCGTCCCGTTCTCTCTCGTAAACCGTCACTATTTTTACGGAACCTATTTATCCCTTAAAAATGGGAAGTATTAGTAATGAGGGAAGAAGAGAAACACAGAAGGAAGGAGAGGAACAGAGACGGAAGAAGAACAAAGACGGAAGGAGAGGAACAGAGACGGAAGGAGAGGAACAGAGACGGAAGGAGAGGAACAGAGACGGAAGGAGAGGAACAGAGACGGAAGGAGAGGAACAGAGACGGAAGGAGAGGAACAGAGACGGAAGGAGAGGAACAGAGACGGAAGGAGAGGAACAGAGACGGAAGGAGAGGAACAGAGACGGAAGGAGAGGAACAGAGACGGAAGGAGAGGAACAAAGATAAGAGGATGAAGAAAGAGGAAATAAGAGTATCAATTAACTCATTAAAACACTCTCCACTCACCTAAGATAAAAAAAAAAACACGACCAATAAAATAAAAAAAAACAAGGAAGTGCGTATGTGTGTGTGTGTGTGTTTGTTTTTGTTGGTTTAATAAACACAAGGGTACAGGGCACGAATACATGCCCCAGCCTACCCTAGCCAGGGCATAAAAAAATTATTATGGTTGTAGAGCTCATCAACCCTATCAGCGTCTCTCGGCTATTTTATACTCGTGTATATATATATATATATATATATATATATATATATATATATATATATATATATATATATATATATATATATATTGATTATGGCAAAAGAAAGTCTGCATGATGTTGTATCTAGACTTCCAATCTTCCAAGCGAGACATTCAACATACGCGTTCAATGATAATCTTGTACGACCTCAGTAATGACAGTTCCCATCCATAAGAGTTTCCTGTCGGTGCTTTCCAGTTTCCAGTCTGGTCCTTCGGGTACAGGGATGGCCATTGTCTAACAAAAAGTGATTCCTGTCAGTATTTTCCAGTTTCTAGCCACGTCTTTCAGGTACAGGGATGGCCGAGTCTATCAAGAGGAGCTTCCTTCTGTTTTCCAGGTCCCAGACTCGCCCTTCGGGGACATAGATGAGCAGTCCGGATAACTTGTTTAAGGTTGTGGTTACCGCTGGAGGGCGCAATGTGTTGGGAGGGTGAGGATCAAGTGAGGAATATATATATATATAAGTTTAGCAGCAGGAGAGGGAGCACTGATATAATGTTCAGTCCCCTTAGTTTGTCCTCGTAGCTCAGCTCCCTTAGTTTGTCCTCGTAGCTCAGCTCCCTTAGTTTGTCCTCGTAGCTCAGCTTCCTCAGTTTGTCCTCGTAGCTCAGCTCCCTTAGTTTGTTCTCGTAGCTCAGCTCCCTTAGTTTGTCCTCGTAGCTCAGCTCCCTTAGTTTGGCCTCGTAGCTCGCATCACTTAGATCAGAGAGTATATAGTCTTGACCCCAAACTCTGTGTTCCAGAAAATCTGTACTCACTTGTTCTTGCGGGGGTTGAGCTTCGGCTCTTTGGTCCCGCCTGGGCCTTTAGCTGTTTATATCTGTGTTTATTTATAAACTTTTTTTTTTTTGCCACCGAGGCTGTTTTTCAAGTGGTGGCCGGGATCTTGCACGTCAGGATTATGACCCCTACAACGGTCAAGTCTAAAAGAAAGGTGTGAGTTTTCCCTGTGCGGCGTCGATAATCTCTAAACCTAACCTAACCCAACCTAACTTATCCTAACCTAACCTATTGTCACCCAGAATAACCTTATCTAGCTCATCATATCCTAACCCAACCTAAGCTAACCTAATGAAATCTAACCTAACATAACTCAAACTTCTCCTGTTAATTACCTAATCTCAACCTATCGTAACCTAACTTATCTGAACCTAATCTAACTCAATCTATCCTAACCTAACCCACTGACGTCACTATGACGTCAGAGTGTTCATTCCGGGGGCGGGTTTTAGACCCGTCTCCTTAGATCAGCCACAGCTACAAATTTCTAATATTTGTTAGCAGTAATTCTGGTGTTTGCCCAGACGGGGTGGGTGACGGGTGGGGGGCCTGGGTGGGTGGGGAGGATGGGAGGGGGCCGGAGTGGGGAATGGGTGGGGTGGGGGGTGGGGGGTTGGGGGTTCTGACGATATGGGGGTGGGGGGGACGCCATGGCCAGCTTGACGTCACAACTCTCGACCGCCCTGGACACGCCCTGGACACGGTCACCACCAACGACAATTGCCACGACCTTCATACCTGACCTGCTACCACCAACACCACTACCACCACCACCACTCTTCTACCACCACCATTACTACAATTAATATTACTACTGCTATTAATATCACTTCTGCTACTATTAATACTAGTATTAATATGTTTTTATTGAGATCAGAATTATTACTGTAGTTAGTATTTAAACTGAAGTGCCATCGTTTAGAAAGCTAGATGATATGCTTCCTAGAAACTACGTTCCTTGAAGACTGTCTCCGTATACCTATCAGTGTTCACGGTCTATATAGGTCTTCATGCCCAGCCTGCTAGCCTTGTACCTGCTGCGTTTCAATTTAACAATTCTGACTATCAAATGCTTTGGCGAATCGGGCCTTAAAGTTGTGGATGGAGGTGGCTTCCACAACTTCCTCTTAGAACATTCCACTTGTTAACTACCTGTACTGGGTACGAGTACTCTCTTACGCCCTTTCGGTTCCTTTCCGTTTCCAGCTTCCTGCTGTCCTGCCTTTCTCTCAGTCCAAAGAGGCTGTTCATGTCCACCTTATCTATTCCCCTCAGTATCTTGTATGTTGTGATCATACCCCTTATGTTCCTCTTATCCTCTAGAGTTGAGAGATATAGTTTGGGCTTCACAAGGTGCGGATTCCATGCCGGTGCTGCATATTCCAGTTTTGATCTAACAATGGTTGTGTGGATTGCTTTGAAGAAGTCCTGATTCAGTTTTCCAAACGATGTTCTGATATTTGACAGCGTCGCATATGCTGCTGATGTTATCCTGTTTATGTGTGCCTCCGGTGTGTGAGTGTCGGGAGGTGTAGTGTGGTCCAGATTGTAGCAACAACCCATTGGGCACAATACCCAAGAGTGGCGTTGGTTCGACGTTCAGTCAACGATAAGTCACCGTCGATGTTTATTAGGCGTTGAACTGGCGTTGGTGTGGGATATTGTGCGCACTGGGACGAGGCGAGGGACCCCCACTCCAGCATACAGAGAGAGAGAGAGGATCTCTCTCTCTCTCTCTCTCTCTCTCTCTCTCTCTCTCTCTCTCTCTCTCTCTCTCTCTCTCTCTCTCCCTCCCTCCCCTCGCCTGGAACACCAAACACACAACGTAATTTCGTCATATTCACCATTTTGTTCCCATTGTTACAAAGTTGTACCGACGTTCAAAAACGTTTCCAGCGGGGACAATATCCAAGAGCATCAATCGTCAATTCAAACCCGAATCAGCGTTCATCAATGTTGACCTAACGTTGATGCAGCGTTGACTCAACGCACCGCTGGTGGCTATCGTGCCCACGGGCATGTGGTCAGGGTGTGTGTTGGGCGAGGTCCTCCAGGGGCCGAACAAGTTCACGCCAGGCTAACGCGGCCTTCAGCCCCGCGTCCAGCCGCCGCCGCACATCCTGGACCGTGGTGTTGCCTTGCTTGCCTACGTCAGAGACCGCTGACATCTGCTGACACGCCTTGCAAGACAGTCCCGCGTGGGGCCGCCTGTTGGAGGTCACCTCGTAACAGCCTGCCACCTGCTGGAGGTGGCAGGAGGTATCCCCCCAGTCTCCAGTACACAACCATGAGACAAGCGTCGCATTCTTCATTCCCTCCGCCGAAGACTTGTGTGGCCCGCGGAGTGCATCTCTGAAACAGACCACGCAGACCCGTTGGCTTGAGATACCCGGAGCTTTGCAATTACTTTATTCACTCTCGTGTTCTTGAGGATATCCTCATAATGCACTCAACATTTTCCAGTGCAGACTACTTATCACATGTATGACTAACCATCCTGTGTGATGGGGATTTTAGCATCACGTAGCTTGTCAACAGCTTGTTGACACACACTGTACTCCCCTTCATATAGTCTAGGGCAGCGGCTCAAATGCAGATGTACTTCAATGTGTTAATTACAAAAAGAAAATCTCTGAAACATTTAGTAATACACCAGCGGCTCTCAGCCTCCTTCCTGTGGCTCTGAGGTCGCTCCTTCTGTTTCTCTCTGTCCCCCGTGCGGAGTGGCAACATGTATCTTCTTTGCATTAGGCCTATAACATCCATTTATCCATCTCTCTCTCTCTCTCTCTCTCTCTCTCTCTCTCTCTCTCTCTCTCTCTCTCTCTCTCTCTCTCTCTCTCTCTCTCTCTCTCTCTCTCGCTGGAGAGAGAGAGAGAGGCGCGGAAATACTCGACTCATCCGACAATATCATTTCTAAACAGCACCTTCCCAGTCAGGTTAATATTAGAGAAGTCTTTCCGCCCTGACCAGGTGGGGGAAGGTAGTATTCCCTTCTCACCATCTAAATGCCTGTCTGTGGTCGTCATGCCATTCCACTAACATACGAATATGGGGGAACAGCAGCAGCTCTTTCACCCCGTACGAGGCAGCTCCTAGTTTAATCCACCAGAAATTTCATATATACGACTCTAACAAGAAAAGTTAAATTTGATCTCTGAAGGGAAGGCCAGCCATTTGGGCTGGACGGTAGAGCGACGGTCTCGGTTCATACAGGTCGGCGTTCAATCCACGACCGTCCTAGTGGTTGGGAAACCATTCCTATCCCACCCTTCGTCCCATTCCAAATCCTTATCCTGACCCCCTTCCAGGTGCTATATAGTCGTAATGGATTGACGCGTGATAATTACCTCCCTTGCCTCTGAGGGGAAGGTAACTATGAGGAGAAAGCGCCAAGCCATTACGACTATATAGCACTTGGAAGGAATATGAGGATAAGGAGTTGGGATGGGACGGAGGGGATGGACTGGTACCCAACCGCTTGGACGGTCGGGGATTGAACCCCGACCTGCATGAGCCGAGACCGTCGCTCTACCCCTGATCTCTGAACAAACGCAGATTGACGGGAAAAGAGGGAAATTGTTTTCGGGAATGTTCACGTAATAGGTAAACTAAATGGGTGAATTAATCATATTTTACTCTTAAAATTAAAATTTTCAGGTTTTGGTTAGGTTTTAGGGTCCACGTCAGCCTCTGAAGGATTGCTGACGTCACCACAAGAGCCACCTGCTGACCAACCAGCAAGTGGTGTAAACTGGCTTGTAATTGGCTTGTAATTGCTGCAAATGGCTCGTAAAGAGTTCAGTGAGCTTGTGAACACATGGTTGAGGCAGCGTGACGCTGTAGGCTGCGCCAGCCAGACAATTTTTATTCCCCCCAGAGGATACCAGGACAAGGTAACTGTACTATGGAACACCAATGCACGTGGGTCCTGTGGAAAGTATCTAAGATAGTTATTGTACGCTGTGCAGTATCTAAGATAATTAATGTTCATTGTATAATCTCTAAGATAATACTGTGTAGTATGTAAGATAACTAGAGAGAACATTTGTACACTTCCCTCACAATCTCTCTCATACTTTCCCCTCACACACTCCCTGTCGAAATGAAAAGTCGAAAATTCCAGTTTTGCAGCAGGAAACTTTCCTTATTATGACTACTCAATAGCTTAGTCGATAGAGCTTCGGCCTCACACACAGGTGGGGTCCACGGTTCGAGTCTTCTATAGTCCCCAGGTGAATGGAATGTTTATTTCCAGGGGAAGTGTGGATGACAGTCCTACACTACAAGCCAGTGAGCATCAAGGAATTGTGTGAAGCCTTGGGAAGGCTTCAGTATAAGCCTCCGGAACACTAAAGGCTTCTGTTGAATCACAGCTTGCAGTGATTTTTGACCCATGTCGTGGTGTAGTGGTCTAAAACGTTTGCTTAGGAGAACCTTCAGCATAGGTTCGAATCCTTCTCACGGCCCCTAGTAATTTTCTCTAAAGACCAGAGTAGAATCGAAAGTAGAAACCTGCAGGGTCATACAGGACCACCCCCATCCAGGATCCAAGCTGGCCTTCGCTGCACATTCCGGCTATTCCTGCTGGCATAAATCGCTCCGTAATTATACACATTAAGGGCCCCCTCTGCCTATTAGGTTCCGTGCCTGTCCCAGGACCCACGTTGGTGGAGCGGCTGTTACCGCAGATAGGGGCACACAAGAACAAGTTTTTGTTACGTTGGGCTGTTACCCCCCCCCCCCCCCCCCCCCCCCCCCCCCCCCCCCCCCCCCACACACACACACACACAAAGCACACGACGTGAAGACGTATTTTTAACGTTATTACGTTGTATCGACGTTGTGGTTATGTTGCGTGTCTGCTGGGGGTATATGGTAGGGATGGATAATGAGCCAACTAAGTCTCTATAGCATGTAATGCGATGCTTTTTTTAGGTGGGGAAGAGGAGGGGTTCGCAACAACGTGCTGGGAGAAAGCTAGGTAATTACATGGGGCTTATTAGTATGGGAGAACGTACGTGTGAGAGAGAGAGAGAGAGAGAGAGAGAGAGAGAGAGAGAGAGAGAGAGAGAGAGAGAGAGAGAGAGAGAGAGAGAGTGAGTGAGTGAGTGAGAGAGAGAGAGTGAGAGAGTGAGTGAGTGAGAGAGCAACCTGTCCTCGGTACCACCATAGTATTTATGTCACATAATGCTCATAGTTCCTATGCTGCTAATGCTCAGTGTTTCCCTGTGGTAGATTTAGAGTTATTAGCTCTCACCAGGCACCAACCCTTCCTCACGTCCCATAGTACCCGTCCCATAGTACCCGTCCCATCGCCGTAGACGCCAGAATAGTCTGTTTGATCAATTTTGAACGATAATTGAAATTTTCCATTCCCACTTCTGGTGTCCGCACCTACTTGTGCGTGTGGAGGTTGAACTCTGGCTCTTTGTTCCCGCCTCTCAACTGTCAATCAACTGGTGTACAGGTTCCTGAGCCTACTGGGCTCTATCATATCTACATTTGAAACTGTGTATGGAGTCAGTCTCCACCACATTACTGCCTAATGCATTCCATCTGTTAACTACTCTGACACTGAAAAAGTTCTTTCTAATGTCTTGTTGCTCATTGCTTTGTTGCTCATGTTACTAAATTTCCACCTGTTTCCCCTTGTTTGTGTCCCACCAATGCTAAACAGTTTATATTTATGTACATTGTCAATTCCTCTAAGAATCTTATAGGTAGTGATCATGTTTCCCCTAACTTTTCTTTCTTCCAGTGTCGCGAGATTCAGTTATAGTAATCTTTCCTCGTAGCTCATACCTCTCAGCTCGTGGACTAGCATGGTGGCATACCTCTGAACCTTTTCTAACTTCGTTTTGTGTTTGACTAGATATGGACTCCAGGCTGGAGATGCATATTCCAGTATTGGTCTGACATATGAGGTATACAAGGTTCTGAATGATTCCTTACACAACTTTCTGAAGGAGAAATTTGCCTAATATTTTCCATCCTATTCGAATGTCATGGATCAGCTACATCCTACTAAAGGCTCGTAGTTTAGTTCTGAGAAACCTTGGTAATTATCAGTAAATTATAATAATTATTCCAAGAAATATTATTTGTATATCAGAATCAGAATTATTTTAAAAGAATTATTATCTGTAAATATTTCAATTGGCGCCAAATTATTATATACACAATAGAATATGCTCTAAACATATTAAAGAAAATGGATCGTACATTATGAAATAATGAAAACGCTTAGCGTAGGGTACTCTACACTATCATCCACAGAATGGGTATGGGGGACCAATACCGTTCATAGGATGGGAATAGGGACCACAACACCCACGAAATGGGTATTGGATCCAATACTACCAGCACATGCCCTCTGTACCACCACGTGCACCTTGTTCTTCCATATGTACCCCTGTATGTACTCTTTACCCCCACCTGTACTCTGCATCTGCATGTGTACTCTTTACCGCAAAATTTACTCTGTACCACTACGTGCACCCTTTGCTGTGCTAGGATCCCGGTAGTACAGACGGGATCATTCTTGACGCACAATCGAGAATTTCTGGTCCGAATCCCGGACGGGACAGAAAAGGTTGGGCACATTTCCTTTCACCTAATGAATCTGTTTACATAGCAGTGAGTAGGTACCCAGGAGTTAGTCAGTCTGTTGTGGGGTTGTACCCTGTATCGCCACATGTACTCTGTACCCCCACATGTACTCTGTACCCTCCACATGTACTCTGTACCCTCCACATGTACTCTGTACCCTCCACATGTACTCTGTACCCTGTATCACCATGTACTCTGCACCCCACCTTCAAATAGCCGATGAGTATTGGGTAATACGTGAAAAAAATTATTAATTAATAATTACCAAAGCAATCAATTTATTATACAGTTCTTGCATCCTGGGAATGGACAGTAATTGGACCTTGTGGGAGTGAACACAGAGAACGGAGACCTTGTGGGACTGAGCACAAAGAACGGAGACCTTGTGGGACTGAGCACAGAGAACGGAGACCTTGTGGGACTGAGCACAGAGGACGGAGACCTTGTGGGACTGAGCACAGAGAACGGAGACCTTGGTGGACTGAGCACAGAGGACGGAGACCTTGTGGGACTGAGCACAGAGGACGGAGACCTTGTGGGACTGAGCACAGAGAACGGAGACCTTGTGGGACTGAGCACAGAGGACGGAGACCTTGTGGGACTGAGCACAGAGAACGGAGACCTTGGTGGACTGAGCACAGAGGACGGAGACCTTGTGGGACTGAGCACAGAGGACGGAGACCTTGTGGGACTGAGCACAGAGAACGGAGACCTTGGTGGACTGAGCACAGAGGACGGAGACCTTGGTGGACTGAGCACAGAGGACGGAGACCTTGTGGGACTGAGCACAGAGAACGGAGACCTTGTGGGACTGAGCACAGAGAACGGAGACCTTGTGGGACTGAGCACAGAGGACGGAGACCTTGTGGGACTGAGCACAGAGAACGGAGACCTTGTGGGACTGAGCACAGAGGACGGAGACCTTGTGGGACTGAGCACAGAGGACGGAGACCTTGTGGGACTGAGCACAGAGAACGGAGACCTTGTGGGACTGAGCACAGAGGACGGAGACCTTGTGGGACTGAGCACAGAGAACGGAGACCTTGTGGGACTGAGCACAGAGAACGGAGTCCTTGTGGGACTGAGCACAGAGGACGGAGACCTTGTGGGACTGAGCACAGAGGACGGAGACCTTGTGGGACTGAGCACAGAGAACGGAGACCTTGTGGGACTGAGCACAGAGAACGGAGACCTTGTGGGACTGAGCACAGAGAACGGAGACCTTGTGGGACTGAGCACAGAGAACGGAGACCTTGTGGGACTGAGCACAGAGAACGGAGACCTTGTGGGACTGAGCACAGAGGACGGAGACCTTGTGGGACTGAGCACAGAGGACGGAGACCTTGTGGGACTGAGAACAGAGGACGGAGACCTTGTGGGACTGAGCACAGAGGACGGAGACCTTGTGGGACTGAGCACAGAGGACGGAGACCTTGTGGGACTGAGCACAGAGGACGGAGACCTTGTGGGACTGAGCACAGAGGACGGAGACCTTGTGGGACTGAGAACAGAGGACGGAGACCTTGTGGGACTGAGCACAGAGAACGGAGACCTTGTGGGACTGAGCACAGAGGACGGAGACCTTGTGGGACTGAGCACAGAGAACGGAGACCTTGTGGGACTGAGCACAGAGAACGGAGTCCTTGTGGGACTGAGCACAGAGGACGGAGACCTTGTGGGACTGAGCACAGAGGACGGAGACCTTGTGGGACTGAGCACAGAGGACGGAGACCTTGTGGGACTGAGCACAGTGCTGCAAATTTAGCTAAATTATTTGCTCGTAAGGAGGGTATTGATTAACATCTCTGACTGCCTCTGAGCAGCCTGAGGGCAGCAATATTCAGAGAAAATTCAAGAAAATCTAATTAGCTTGAGGCAACGTAAAATAATGAATAATAATTATTGTTTCTTTTTATTTGGGAAACACACTTATTGTACAACAAAACAGAAAAACATCAACAGCATCATTCACATGTATAAAGCAAGAAACACACTGACAAACTGCAGAACAGGAACACACAAACAAAAGTCATACAATACACAAAATGGAATCATAAACATAGGTAACAATGAAATACAGTCAGAAAAGAAAAAGCACTAGAGCATAACCCAACAATAACCAGGCAAGAAACACATGAAAAAATAACCCGTATCACATAGCTCATCAAAACAAATAAATAAATCAACACAAAGCAAGAACCACACACACAGTTAATCATCATCATATTTATCCGGATAGAAACGACGCGGGTACTTCTTCCTGTAGGCATCCCACTGAGCCCACAATTCCGCAGACGCGTTAACGTGACTACGTGATCCTCGCGGACGATGCATGATGTCTGGAACATCCAGATCGGCGCCCTCCACCACGGGGGCGGAAGTCACGGGAAGAGGCCGTACAGAGCTCTTCGGTGCAGACGGTAGAACTACACGGGACTGAAGCACAGGAGCCGGCCGGACACAGGGCGGCAACATAGCGGGCAGAGGCGCAGGGGACACAATCACAGAGGGCGATGATGCAGGGGCCGACACCGCAGGGGGGGGGGGGGGAAGTAACAAAGGACGGCTGAGCAGAGGGCAGACGCGCAGCTGTCGGCATCACTGAGGGCTGATGCGCGGAAGGCACAGACATGGGCGCCAGAGGCACGGGAGCCGCCGGAACAGAATCTTTCTTAAGAACCAGCACCAAGTCCCTCTCCCTCTCCCGCAACCTCGGCCGGTGCCACAACCTCCCAGCTCGGGGAACCAGCAACCGGGGACGCAGAGGCAGCCGGAGAAGACACCGGACCAGGGCCAGGCGACAGTCCCACCACAGGACCTACCACCGCTGCAACACGGCCCACAGGAGCCGCAGGCACTCCAACATCGTCGCCCACATCATCATCCACAGAAGACGAACTTCCTGAGTCCCCAAAATCCCTGACGTCGGCCCAGGCCTCACCACAAGGCGGAGACAGCCTCAAAGCTCGCCGCGAACGCTTGGACACAGGTCGTCGGAACTATCACCCCCGCCAGGAGGCACCGTAGCAGAACCTTCGGTCGGTCGCGCAGCTCCCCGCAGCGCACGATCACTCAACATCGCAGCCTCATCAACCCGGAGAACAGGACCACACACCACAAGAGACATCCCAGCGTGCACGTCGACACGGGCCGAAGACACAGCTGCCAGAGACAGTACAGGCCGGGGCGCAGCCTCGACGTTCGGAGGCACGAGACCACACACCACACTTGACTGGAGACGAGGCAGGCAGAGGTGGCTGAGGTGTGGAAGCCAGGGATGCACTAACTTCCACTCCGACACCTACAACCACATCGAGGCTGGCATCAGAGACCGGCAACGAGGCACCAGACGACTGGGAAGTATTATTCACCACAGTAGCACCTTCCGACAGGTCCGGGAACACCAACGGGGGAAAGTCTTCCTCCTTGAAGAGATTCACAGGCCCGACCCGGATCGCATCACAACCCGCAGCCTGATGGCCTGAGAGTCCACACCGAAAACAAGTCCGGGCTGACCCCCATAGAATACGCATATCATGAAGCCCAGAAGCAGGAGAGACGAAGGAATGGGGTCCTTCAAGCGCAGCGCCACAGTGCGGGTCCCATTTGAAACACCCTTCCACCGCCCGGAAAAGACTGCATTCATCCGGACACTCAAGACCCGCCCACACCGGGTAAAGTGACGTTGGAGAAGAGAATCAGAGAACTCGAAGGGAACACCATAAACTGCCACATAGGTAGTCTTACTGTACCTGTCCGACACTTCCACCGAACACCACCCTCAGGCAGAGTAAACGTCCTCCCGTCAAAGCGGTCCACAAAGTCACGATACACAGCCGTAGAGCAGAATTTCACAACAGCTCGATGCCCGACACAAGTTGAACGCCGCACACAGACATCCACCCGCAACATGTTAATCATCACCACCTCAACTGCTGGGTAAGACGTTGGGCCAGTAAATTTTAGTCCAATGGTATCCCTCCACTTCACAGGGGGAAGGGGGGCCGCCATCCCTCCAGCCGCCACAGCCCCAAGGGTCCGCTCACACACAAACTACCACGCGTCAGTAAACCAGGAGCTCACAGGCGACATGTCCACCTTCGCCCAGAGCCAGGCGAGCACACTCTACTCTTGCGTTTGTGGTGGGAGGGTGCCAGGCGTTTTGACACCCGACACCAAAACCATCTTAACTGTCCGGAGTAATCTGGGCCAACGACGTTGAAGTGGCAATGAATTAAGAACCATTTGCTTGGAACATTTTGCTTGCTGGGAATCTGCGACCCCTCACCGGCAGTTCCTCTAGAGTCTAGAGGGTTGTTTGGTGACCCAATTAGGAACACTCTGGGCGTCTTCAGTGCCCTCGGCTCCGACAGGCGGGAAGCAGGGGAACAGTATCCAGTGGGCGCAATATCCATGAGCAAAAAACACGTCAAAATAAAAAGAAATTGGCAAGAATTTGCCTTGAGCGACCTTTGTATACGTTTCAACATTTATGGAATAAAGTTAGGGAAATAACTTGTGACAGACATAACATAGGATAAAGAGACCTACACGTGTATTTAGGTAAGAACATAAGAATATAGGAACAAAGGTAACTGCAGAAAGGCCTTACACACAAATCACAATAGTGTGATGCATTAAATGAACAAATCCACAAGGGCCGTGAGGATTCGAATCTGTCGTAGCTCAGTCGATTAAGGCAGCGTCTGGGATGCTCCCGGACACTGGTTCGAACCCTCGTCACGGCCCTTGTGGATTTGTTCATTTGTTTGCAGAAAGACTTATTTGTCCATGCGAGGCAGCTTATAACCACCCAATCCCACTCGTATTTGAAACAATCGAGAGACCCCCCACCACCACCACCACCTTAAGCACAAAAGGTGCTTAAGGAACCAAAAAATTGGTTCCACAAAACCCTGTTATCGAGCCAGTATTTACCAAAGTCTTTCCTAAATCTGAACTTATCCAGTTTATACCCATTGCTTCGTTGTCTTGGGTTGATACTTTTAATATTCTTATTAACATCCCCTTTGTTATGACAGAGGTTTATAAGTGGATGAATGGCCATGTCACCCCTAACTCTTAGCTTAAATGGCATTCACTGGAAAGGCGTTTTTAATCTTTCTTCATATGAAAGCTTTCTAAATGGGGGAATTAACTTTGTCATCCTACGCTGGACACGTTCAAGTGAATTTATATCCATTCTATAGTACGGCGACCAAATCTGAGCTGCATCCTCGTCCTAAATCAGGGACCATCGTGGCGGCAGCGACGAAACTGTGAGGCTGTAGCGCCAGAAGCAATAGGGGAATGGATCTTCCAGATGATGACTCGTGGGCCTGTTCACTCAAGTCTTCAGGAAAGGGGGGGGGGGGGGAAGGGAGAGATTAATTATGGTCTTCGATTCCTCCCCGACCACAGCCCAACAAGGGAAGGCAAACGAGGAGCAAGCCCTCCCCCGGAAGAAAAAGGTTACCATTTGCAATCGATCATTTAGTAATGGACAGCACACCAGGGACCGAATGCAGTGCCAATCCCATAATGCCAAAATGGCCTTCGTCCGCATAAGCAGCCAACTGATTCAGTTGGGTTGCAATGAACATCCTATTATACCCTCTCCCCCCCCCCTACAAAAGCAATTTTACCCCACACCGTTAAAAAAAATTGTTCCTAGGTTTCCACGTACATTGAAACCCTGCCGACTGAGAGTCCCAATGTTTAATTCTAGTTTTGCCTGGAACCAGAGCGCTCCTCCAATCTCCACTACCACTCCCGTCATCAAGGAACACATCCCCCTCATCACGCCATGAAAG
The DNA here is from genome assembly GCF_040958095.1 of Procambarus clarkii. Lineage (NCBI taxonomy): Eukaryota > Metazoa > Arthropoda > Malacostraca > Decapoda > Cambaridae > Procambarus > Procambarus clarkii. The sequence continues at coordinate 13,561,951 of NC_091194.1, forward strand.
TCTACAAAGACTAGTATAGTTTCGCGCACAAAATAAATCACACTAACCCTCAGTTAACACACACACAGGATGTAATAAAAATAAACAATGCTGCAAGATTTCTATTAGTATATTTATAAACAAGTTTAACAAGGTGGGGGTGTAACCCTGGCACTAGAAAATTCATAGGTGCCCTTGGCATTAATATGCATTTTAGCAACATTTTTATCATTTGTTTTCTTGCGAAACTGAATAAAACCGATGGATTTAATAAATATAAAATAATTATTAGTAATTGGGGCCGATATATATTACTCTGATGAACATCCTCATGGATTATAGGTGTTAAACAACTTTTAGATACCATCTATAATTACAAAAAAGCGGAGTAACATCCACAATTACAAAATGGGGAGACATCTATAATTGTAACATCTAATTACAACAGCAAATAATGTATTCGAAAATAACTTCTACACTAGGTACATCAATTCGTGTACTAGTCAATAAATCTCCTGTAGTAAAAATAAATATACTATAAAAAAAACTAAGACTAGTTAGCCAACTTTTCACGCCGATATAACCAGTATTACTAGAAATAGTCTTATAACTAAGGGTAGTTTTGACAACCAAGTGACATCTTAACTACAGACATAAAAAAATCTTTATACAAAAGTAATCATTTTAACAACGGTCAAACTGGTTCATAAAACAAAAGTATGGAATTAAAGATATTTAAAATATTAACATGCAACAAGACATAAGAGGGGGGGGGGGGTCTAGCCTCACTGAAGAAAACTATTCAGCAGTAGCTCCCCCAAACTACATAACACCCATTGGAAGAATATTCTAATTCTTCAGCAAGTCTAAAGAACGCATATTTCCAACCAAGAAATTTGTTCTTCTTACCTCAAGAGTAACGTAGGTGACAAATCTGTTACCGAGAACATTGTTCAGTCTAAAGTGAATTTTTAACAAAAGTGTGGAAATGATAGTCTTATCAAGTGCTGTCGACGACTCAACATTGATAGCCTAACGCTAACTAGCTACGACTTAGCAAATACAAATTTATCAAATGGTAAATCAATGTAGACCAAACCTAAGAAACCTTAGGTATTCCCGAGTAGGTGATCAAGGAATTCAGTAACGCATTATTAAACGCCCAACACACTTTTGAGCGGGATGTTACTATTTTTTCTTTATTAATTCTTCACCCATAAGTAACGCGAGCCATTCCCGTTCCAACATCTGTATTTGTTTCCGTTAAGTTCACTGTCCTGCGAGTATCACATTCTCCTGCTCTTTAATACTTAAGCTAAACAAGGCAGAGACAGTAAGGAATTAGGGAAGCAACCAAAGGCTGCGCGGGAGGCGGCAGCCCATATGAGTTCCCTTTTCAAATGGGGAGTTCCCGTATTTCAAATGGGGATCTGTTCCCTTTCCCCTGGCAAGGGAACAGATCCCCATTGCCTTGTGTGCGCACCCATTTGTAAACACCCTTTATGGACGAGGTGCCAGCTAGTGTACCTCAAGTGGTGCGCTACTTGTTGCTACACTCTCAGTTAAACCGGAAAGAACGACGCATTTTTCGACTGCATTGGCGACTCTGTTATTAGAGAGGACAGAGATCACCCTCAAGAGGGGGAAAAGCAGCGGTAATCTGCACGCAAGATCAGTCAGGAGCCAAACCAAGGTGACCCAACTCCGAGCGTCGCCAAATTCATGATTGTAACCTAATTCACAATCACCATTCACACACACGTGCAGCACACCACAACAACAACAAACTCGTATGGTCAACATGTCGCAAAAAATATCAAAACAATGTTTAGTTCTGCAGCTTTGTTCAGGTTAAGAGAAACATGGCTGTATGTCCGAACAACTGACGAATAGAACGCCTAACAAAGCTCAGAGAATATAACATGCTTGCAAAACGTGTCTAAATGAATCATAAAACAGTGACGGCAATGTCCATAAAGTCAGAGAATGACTATTAAAAAGAAGGCGCCAAGCCGAGAAGACTGAAGCACTGAATGAAATGCAGAGTAAACCTCAATCGACATAATACTAAAGAAAGCACGAGACACCGAAAGCACTTAAAGATGGATGAAGATGGGTTAAGAAAAATTGGATTCACGGGCTAATACGAGTCAATTTAAAATTATGTTTTATCTTGAAATTGACACCTATCGGCATTTATTTGCATTATCTGCTGTAACCAGCATCTAGGATGAAATTCAATATTGCTGCACCACCATTGACTGACCCAATAGCCTATTATGCTTTGCTTAGTGAATTACGACTATTTCTTCCGACACCGCGTCCAAAACCCAACAAATAAAAGGAAATCAGTCCAACAAACAAATAAGGAAATCAGAGTAATCGAACTGATAAATCACCCACCGCACACTGCTGTGCAAGTTACCTATTGTTGCGAGAGATCTTTTCTAGTGCTTCTGCAATGGTATGCTGTAATATGGTCCCTCTGATGGTGACGCTGCTACTGCTGCTGTGTCTCTGGTTGATGGGTGGCACTAGGCTGGCGTTTGTCGGAGGCGGCTCCGACAGTCGTGATGGGCCCTGTGTTGGTGTTGAAGTGTTGGTTGGTGTCATCTGGAGAGAGCCCCTCCAAGAATGGAGCCATGTAGCGACTCATGACGGTGGAGCAGACGGTGGCGTCCCTTCTCTCCTCCGTGGTATACGCCTCACACATCCTGCACCAACCAGAAATAATATACAAGACCATTACCAATTAAATCATTGCGAAGGAATTATTTTCATTTATTTTCTGTAATTAGACATCTCAACTATTTGGTACTCCTTTCCTATACTGGTTATTATTATACTAATGTATACATAAACAGTTTTAATAATTACCAACACCCTTGCTCCTATAAAATATAATCCTGCACACGTATGTTAAATAAACCCTGGATACGAGTTTTCACTGAAATAAATTTAACTAAGTTCATTTGTGCGTATGAATTTTAGATTTAGAGCAATTTAACTTAAAGAATATAGCGGTATGTGAAATGGGTTTTAATTCTAATATTTTAATTAAGATTTAAACGCCTTTCACTGTTATTTATTACCTGATAAAGTGATAAACCTTATTAAAGATACAAAATATTTAACAATTTTGAGTATGGGGGTACCATTATATAACTTTATAAAAAATACTATGTTTACCTTTGTTCACATTGTAACGTTTTCTATGAATTGCTATAAGAAAACGTAAGCTTAGGGCTTAACTAAACTGCAGGAACTGGGATCAAAATGTAATTAATTTCATTGTATATCCAAGGAGGTGCATGGCATTTCTAAATATGATTTCACCAAGTATTTTATGCCTTTGTAACCCTTTAGACCACCGTCCACAATATTGGCATGGTGTGCAAAATAAATGAACTAAACTAAATACTTTTAACTTTTTGCGAGGAAATGTTTACAATTAGTTTCGAATATTTTAGTAATTTCAGGGGCACATTATGGGCTCAGGAACTGAATTCCAAAATTCTCTTAAAGTTACAGGTCTTTACGTGCTGATTACATAGTTATATAAAAAACAATTATTAAAACTTCACTAGATGAAAACCACAAACACTCGCGCCTTTAGAATCGTGGAAGGTTGTACTGAGTAAACAAACCTAGGCGCACCACTGAAATGATTAACTTTAAGTTATAGTGCTAACAATAAATTTAACTAGGTATTATAGCTTTGAAATGAGTAACACTTAGCAGACCAGCCAGAGGCTTTGAGCACGCGCAGCAAAATCCATGCGAAAAAAAATACAAAATAAAGGATATCATAGCTTTTCTAAAAATACTATAAATTATAATCAGTGGTGTCTTGGGTATAGGAAATGTGGCATGCGCCCTGGGCACCACCTGGGCATTTTCTATTAAAGTCGCATAAGCTTTCCTTGGATAGTGAGGAGGGATCGACCAACTTACAGAGCATGCACAGTGCGAGAGGTGGGGGCCAACTTACAGAGCATGCACAGTGCGAGCGAGGAGGGGGACGACCAACTTACAGAGCATGCAGAGTCTGGCAGAAGGAGACGTTGGGGAGGACGCACAGGGCCACGGAGAGGGCCGCCGCGGCCTGGACGCTGGGCAGGTACTGGGACACCTCGTAGCTACTGAGGCAGGTCTCCGCTACGTAGCGGGACACGGTCATCGCCCGCCTGGGGGCCCGCCAGAACATAAGTCACTCAAGCTCTCACTATAAACACGCCAGTTACAGAATAGATTAAACGTTACATGGGACAAAGTGGTACATTAACTAGATACAGCAGGAAGTAATATTCTAGATGCAATTCCTATTGTCGGGAACAGGAAGCCTGTGTATATGTTATGATTGTAGAGAGATCACCCACTCCCCCCTGCCCCTCACAAAGGTCACACTGCTAACCTTCTCCAACATGCAACAGTTGTACAACTCCTAGCCCAAGTGGTTGGGCTTGGTACCCGGAAGGTAGAGCGACGGTCTCGCTTCATGCAGGTCAGCGTTCAATCCCCCGACCGTCCAAGTGGTTGGGCACCATTCTTTCCCCCCGTCCCATCCCCAAAACATTATCCCGAATCCCTTCCCAGTTCTATATAGTCGTAATTGCTTGGCGATTTTCCCCTGATAATTCCTTTCCTCTCGGGTACCTATTTACTTCTTGGTGAACAGACGCATTAGGTGACAGGAAACACTCCCTACATTTCTGTCCGGCATGGGAATCTAACTCTGTATCCCCAATTGTGAGTAGAGATTGAAGCTAACTGTTCCACGAATCCCTGCTCAAATCTCTGGTCAAGAATTGGTCAGCTCGAGCCTCAAGGACGAGCCTCAAGGACGAGCCTCAAGGACGAGCCTCAAGGACGAGCCTCAAGGACGAGCCTCAAGGACGAGCCTCAAGGACGAGCCTCAAGGACGAGCCTCAAGGACGAGCCTCAAGGACGAGCCTCAAGGACGAGCCTCAAGGACGAACCGGTGGGAAGGATATGGTTGGGCAAGTTTCATTTTATGTAATGACCTGTTCACCTAACAGTAAATAGGTACCCAGGAGCTAAGCAACTGTTGTGGGCCTGCATCTTGGGGAAGGGTCAGTAGCGAGACCTTGGAGGGAAGGAAGAGGGAGGGCGAGACCTCGACAAGCCTCAAGTCATATATATTCAGGCTTTGTCCATGAAAAACTAATTTAAAAGCCTCTTTAACCCCATTCACCTAACTTGAGAAATAAGGAAACGGCAGAAAGCCTATTGACCAATACGAGGCAGCTCTTGTATCCACAAACTCATTCATATGCACATCTAACCTACGCTTGAAACAGTGATTGCTCGTCTCTTACGTTACTCTGACGATGCACTGATGACACGCACTAACCTGTCTATCGTGCCTATTTGCGTGGCCTTGAGGGCCAGGTGGTCCAGGAAGTACCAGCTGGTGGGAGCGTACAACGCGAACCTGATGGGAATTAAGCAACTTATTAGAAAGCCTCAAACATTGGGCTACGTCATGCAATAAGAACTTACACACGCAATTTCACGCACGCAAATTTAAAGAAAAAACTAGCTCAATCAAATCAAGATTAAAATTAAAATAACCAGAGAATATTAAAATTAAACCAGATGGCTAACACGTGTATCCCATTGTGCAAACCAACAACAGCTCACAAGGCAGGCGGGGGCCCAGGAACCGGCACTCGCCCTGCAAGCCTCGAGACGTAACCACACTAACAAGGCAGGTGGACCCCAGCAGCCCCCACCCAAACACCATCTTACTTGAGCTTGGAGAGGACGAGGACCTCCATGCGTCTGAAGTGATGGTGCCGGTACATGCCTCCACAGATGGCCACCAGCTCGCTGATCCCCGGCACCACGCTCTCCTCCTGACACACCAGCAAAGTTAGCGGCCAAGCTCTTTGGGGGAGGAGGGGGAAGAGGCATGCTTGTGGAATATGGGAAATGAGACTAGCAGGAACGTTCTAGAGAAATGGAGGGAGGGCGTGTCAGTTAGGCAGGCACTCAGAAGAGGACGAATAGTTGGGCAACTAGTAATTATCAAAAAGGGGCGAGGGACAGGTCCTGTTACGTACCATCTTGGCAGCGACGAAGAGCGTGGCCAAGGCCAGGAGCTGGAGACAGTCTTGGGCCAGGGGCGTCACGGCCAAGAAGCGGTCGGTGAGGTTCACCGCCACGAACACGGTCTCTGCGCCAAACTTGAGCTGATGGTTGACCTTGATGAGCCAGTGGACGAGCGTGCATCGCATGTTCGCTGTAACCTGAAGCCCGACAACTATATTAACTAAGGGGGGGTGGGGAGGGGGGGAAGAAAAGTTGGCCAGCAAACTTACTAATGCTTGCATTAACAAGTTATTAGGACATTGAGGACTCGTTCTAAGTGATGTATAGTCACGCTGACTCGAGTGCTTTCTTCTGATATTTATCTTGCCAATTGATACAACGTAACTAACTAAACACATTAAAACTAACTCCCTTTAAATTGCAGCCTCTTCATACAACGCGTTGTTTGACATTTCCTGCCTGTATTAGAACTTTCATTGCATCAGAAGAATAAGTACAAGAACTAATTTGTACTACGTACATCCCCCCCCCCCCCCAAGTGGTTGGGTACCATTCCTTCCCCCCGACCCATCCCAAATCCTTATCCTGACCCCTTCCCAGTGCTATATAATTGTAATGGCTTGGTGCTTTCCCCCTGATAGTTCCCCTCCCTTCCCCCCTCAAGCCTCGTCTACTTATCAGCACAGCTGTATGTTAAGTCTACAGCTACACGTCCGCATATTTTATTCACTTACGCTAAAATGAACGTCGCGATTTTATTAGACTGAATGCATCTTTAAATGTAAACAATACCCATCACTCCATGGATCTTTTACTATGCCGCTGGAACGCCTGGTTTTGAATCATTAAATGTTGTAAAAAGAGGGTTTGTTGATGCTGCATCACTATACAATTCTTTTTATACCATTACATAACACCCTGTGTATACACCAGGATGCCATTACAAATATGCCGCCATCTGGTAATACGAGAATAGTTTATAGTGAAAGGATTGAAGCCCATAACTGAGGGAGTTAAATGGTGGCACAAGTCATAGCCCGGCTGTCATCTGACAATGACAGCCTATTGCTAAATTGTTCAACTACACACAGCCCCGTGCAACTGCTCAACTAAATCTCGAACTTATTCTGCTACTGCTTAAAGTTTCACTCGTTGATGCTCAACTTTCGGCTCACTCCGTCCTCTCGAGTTGTCACTACGTCACAAAAATGCTGTACCACATTACTCGAACCTAACCTATACGATGGACCCACGCAAAGAAAACTTGAATGTCTGCGAGCCGTATATTTTATAATACATGATATTCTGTCCATTGGGGATTTAGACGTCAAAATACTATGCATTATTCCAGAGGACTGGTTGCTCGGCCAGAAATCTTTTAAGATGGGGATCGATCGTCGGTCCAGAATAACTAAACAGCGGACAAAGTATATTATAATAAAGTTATGTAATGAATCTTTCAAAATCTAGAGCTTTAACAACTCGTGAATACACTAAAATGCGATTTCGTCTTGGCTCGAGCGTTGGTAAGGAGGATCAAATAGGCACCAATCCTTTATCTATTTCACCCTCGATCACCCAGCGGTAATTTGGAAACATGGTTGGAAACCGCCTGGCGGATCATCCATAGAAACTATTTGGGTAAAAGATTTAACCATGAGCTATAGAACTCCCTGAAGAACACGGGTGGGAATCAGATATAACATATATAGGGAATATATGGGGAATATATCATATATAGGGAATCAGAATGGGATATAACACCAGAGTAACGAAAAAGTAAACCATTGAGAGCTAGACGACGCCGAGGTACCTCACCTGCGGCTGATCTGCCATGCAGTTGGAAGCGTGATAGCGGTATTCCATGGTCTTCCTAATGGCGAAGATGTCATCGGCGTACTGCATCCCGAGGACGACCTCCAGGGGCGTGTTGGAGGGAGCGCCGTCGACGTCAAGGAACCCATCTTCGCTGAAGTCCTGATCTAGCACGGAGTCGGCCCCGAGGGATGAGCGTCGGGAGTAGTTGTCGTACTCTATAGCATCCTGGTAAAGGGAGGGGGAAGGTGTTAAGAACATCGTTTTAGGATTTCTCTACCCCCCAAAAAGGGCCACGTGCTAGTGCATTGACTGATGGGGGGTGGAGAGACTTGGATGATATGACTTAAGGGTCAACTAGAAGTAGGGCCATCTAGGATAAGTAATTATCAAAGGAAGGCACCAAGCCGGGATGGCTATGTAGCACCATCAAATGTGCGGAATAATCAGAGGGTGCTAAATATATTAAAGACGCCAATACGATAACAAAAACGCATAAGGCGAACGATATCAAAAGTCTCTGATTCACCAAGAATTAAACGAGGGACAAGTGACCGCGTGGGACGGTCGGAAAGCAAGACATGTTCGTCCTGAAGTCAGGACAGTCAAAAAGAATATACACGACCGTAAGAGGGACATTTCCGTTTGGACAATAGAGAGCAGGGCGGCGACGGAAGATTAACAGCGAAAAAGCAGTTGAAGACATCTTCGTCAACTGCATAGCGAATAGCATAAAGTTCTGCCGTGAAGATGCTAGTCTCATGAGGCAGGCGACACATACAAGTGTGGTCAGGAAAAACAACAGAGTAGCCTACACCGTCTGCAGACTTAAACCCATCTGTGTAGACGGAAATCGCGCGGGAGTGTGAAGAAAAGTGTTCAAGGAAAAGGCATTTCAAAACTGTGGTGAGGGTAAAAGCTTTAGTCACTTGGGTCACTTTTACAAAACAAAGGAAAGGGAACCCTCCACAGGGGCATGGACGGAACACCACGAGGAGAAATATTGGTAACACTAACAAATATTTTTTTTAGTCGAGTCAACCGTGCAGAAAGATGTAGCTGAACAGTGGTCGAGTTTAAATCAATTTTGGAATCAGCAGTAGGTTTATACACATGGGTAACCACCCTTCCTCCCCCCCCCCCCCCCCCCCACCTCCCACACTGCCCCAGCCACAATATTCCTCCCACACTGCCCCAGCCACAATATTCCTCCCACACTGCCCCAGCCACAATATTCCTCCCACACTGCCCCAGCCACAATATTCCTCCCACACTGCCCCAGCCACAATATTCCTCCCACACTGCCCCAGCCACAATATTCCTCCCCCCACCACCTCCCACACTGCCCCGGCCACAATACTCCTCCCCCACCACCTCCCACACTGCCCCGGCCACAATACTCCTCCCCCACCACCTCCCACACTGCCCCGGCCACAATACTCCTCCCCCACCACCTCCCACACTGCCCCGGCCACAATACTCCTCCCCCACCACCTCCCACACTGCCCCGGCCACAATACTCCTCCCTCACCACCTCCCACACTGCCCCGGCCACAATACTCCTCCCCCACCACCTCCCACACTGCCCCGGCCACAATACTCCTCCCCCACCACCTCCCACACTGCCCCGGCCACAATATTCCTCCCCCACCACCACCTCCCACACTGCCCCGGCCACAATATTCCTCCCCCACCACCACCACCTCCCACACTGCCCCGGCCACAATACTCCTCCCCCATCACCTCCCACACTGCCCCGGCCACAATACTCCTCCCCCACCACCTCCCACACTGCCCCGGCCACAATATTCCTCCCCCACCACCACCACCTCCCACACTGCCCCGGCCACAATATTCCTCCCCCACCACCACCACCTCCCACACTGTCCCAGCCACAATATTCCTCCCCCCGCTGCCCCAAATTTCTCCATAGGCCTCCCCCTTTGCCGAGCCTATGGAAACTTGTGGATACTCAGTATTTACTATTTGTATCTGCAAAATCGAGATATTAGCTCTTGGACCCCGCCTTTCTAACAGTGTGAGCGGCGAGGCTCGTACACACGCTAAGTACAGGTCTAACTACCGAGACCGCGTACTGTCCTATTGGTATCCTTAGGACTTGTACTGGATTGACGAGTGGGTACTCACCTGGGTATCCTGAGTCAGGTTATCGTCGTCGTTGACAGCTGAGTTTGGGTTACGTTCTACGTCCATGGCGGCGTCCACTGTAGCTGGCGGCCTGGGGTCCGCCATGTCTCCCGCAGCAATAACAACAGCACTCGGAGTCCGGGTCGGCGTGTGCTTCATAGCGTTCATTTCTAAAGCTTTGAACTCGGGATCATTCCGTTAGCGGGCTTCTGAATCTCGTATATTAATTTAGGTGCCCGTCCTCATAAACATTGTTCAAATTCTCGTAAATCCAACAGCAGCTGTGTTGTTTAATAACGAAAAATACTTCACCCATGGCTTCCAAACGATTAGGTTCCAACTTTTCTCGAACAGTGCGTCACTTTCTTCTTGTGTTCGAAACGCACATTTCTAAATGCTTCACCCACGTACTTGCAAATACAGACAAATGCCAACAGAACCAAGACCCTAACTTGCCTAATCTTAGATCTAACTTTACACAAAACCATAATGCATAATAGTAGTTAGCAATTTGTGTTTGAGAAGATGGTGTTACGATGACCCACCACGGACAAGTTTAGAAATGCGCCTGGCGCGTGTCGTATCTTGGACGATCATTGCCCAATGATGGAGTGTTGTTTGTTAAGCCAAGTGTTGCAAGGGCTCGCCTATTTTCTTATCGAATTTGAGTTTAGCTTTATCTACTCGTCGGTTGCAGTATTCATTCACAGATAAATAGTGTGCCTGTCCGCTGTGCGTTCGGACATCTTTGATAATAATTTGACACGCGAACGCAGTTGAATGGAATTTAGTATTCGGACACCGATGAGCGGAATTCAACATTCGGATACCGTTGAACGGAATTCAAAAATTCAAAATAGGGCCTATTGTATAACTAACTGTCATTAAAACCCAAAACATCTAGGCCTAAAAGGGGTTCGGGAATGATACGAACAGGAGATACAAGCCTAAGAGGGATAATTAAGGGCCTATAAGGCCTAGGAAAACGTATTTACCAATATTTTTTGGAAACAAGCAATGCGGATTATCTCTTCTAATATAGAACCTGAATGAAACTTTAGTATTTATTTCAGGTTTCATAACAAATAACATCATACACAAAAAAAATACAAATCATTCCCATTTAAAAGAAAAATGTTTATTGTTCAATTATTTGTATTTTATAAAATATTTCACTACCTGAGTCCAGAGTTAGGATCTATACACAGATATGTACTGCTTTCTCGGTGTATATACACTGAGAGGTATACCTCGCCTCTGTGTGTATATACACTGAGAGGTATACTTCGCCTCTCGGTGTATATACACTGAGAGGTATACTTCGCCTCTCGGTGTATAGACACTGAGAGGTATACTTCGCCTCTGGGTGTATATACATTGAGAGGTATACTTCGCCTCTCGGTGTATATACACTGAAAGGTATACTTCGCCTCTGGGTGTATATACACTGAGAGGTATACTTCGCCTCTCGGTGTATATACACTGAGAGGTATACTTCGCCTCTCGGTGTATATACACTGAGAAGTATACCCCGCCTCTGGGTGTATATACACTAAGAAGTATACTTCGCCTCTGGGTGTATATACACTGAGAGGTATACTTCGCCTCTCGGTGTATATATACTGAGAAGTATACCCCGCCTCTGGGTGTATATACACTAAGAAGTATACTTCGCCTCTGGGTGTATATACACTGAGAGGTATACTTCGCCTCTCGGTGTATATACACTGAGAGGTATACTTCGCCTCTGGGTGTATATACACTTAGTTCAGGTCTGGATTATGTTGAGGACTATCGTATAATTGTTGGTTGGTCACTAAACTCGTGTCTATAATGTGATGGCCTTAATAACCCAGTTGATAGGTCTTAAACCGAAAACAAAACAATAAGCGCCCCGACTGTCTCGCTTCATGCAGGTCGGCGTTCAATCCCCGACCGTCCAAGTGGTTGGCCACCATTCCTTTCCCCCTTATCCTTATCCTCATATCCCTTCCAAGGGCTATATAGTCTTAATGGTTTAGCGCTTGCCCTTGATAGTTTCCTTTCCTTTTCCCCACATTAGAAATTATATATGATTTCAGATATTATTTACCCGAAGGCCATTTAAGACTCACTTGAGGTTTCGATAGCGACAGGAAGCTGGCGGCTTGTCAGAGGCCTCAACATTTTCCTGGTGTTTTTTTTTTTCCAACATGATTTTTAATGGAATGTCTTGTAATTTACAGCTTCGGTGGGTAGGCGGTTCCATGGGATTATAACCGTATGGGTGAAACGTATCTCCTACTTTCTCTCTGTCTTATGATGTAACTTAATGAGCGTGAAGCTGTTGTCTCTTGTATGTGTTACATTTGACCCTTTACGGAAGTGGTCTGAGTTTAATATCTTCTAAATTGTTCTGTATTTTAAAGGTCTCGATTAAATCAGACTCGTGTTTACGTCTGGTGTGTTGTGTTGTTAGTCGTGTGGTTCTCAGTCGTTCCCAGTGTGGGTGTTTTTTTAATACAAGATATATTTTTATATATACAAGAGTTCTTACATTCTTGTACAGCCACTAGCACGCGTAGCGTTTCGGGCAGGTCCTTAATCCTATGTTCCCTAGAATACGACCCGCCAAATCGTTTAACAACCAGGTAACCATTTTACTGTTGGGTGACCAGAGGCTACAGTTAAGGATTGACGCCCAGTAAATCCTCCCCCGGCCAGGATACGAACCCAGGACAAAGCGCTCGCGAAGCGTCAGGCGAGTGTGTTACCACTACACCACGGGGACTGTGGACCTCCTTGTTTTTTGTGTTTTTTTTGCCGCTCGATGTTGAACTTCCTCCAAAGTGCTAAAGTAGATGTGTCCTTTTGAAGATGAGGTCTTGTTTGGATGCATTAGTCCAGATGGGGAGGCAGCAGATGGGGAGGCAGCAGATGGGGAGGCAGCAGATGGGGAGGCAGCAGATGGGGAGGCAGCAGATGGGGAGGCAGCAGATGGGGAGGCAGCAGATGGGGAGGCAGCAGAGACTTACACTTAAACAACCTCTTTTTTCCCCCCTTGACTGAACGTCACATAATGCAAAATTTCAGTAAAGTGTTAACTGGTAAGTAGCAGCAAGTGTGGATAATGAACTTGAGCCAACTGCAAACTTACCTTTGATAAAATACTTATTTGGTGGTAATGACAGGTGCAGTGAGAGTTTATCTATATCAGTGTACCCATTACTGCTTTTGCGGTAACTTGCTGCTTGTAAGTGGATAAGAGAGAGAGAGAGAGAGAGAGAGAGAGAGAGAGAGAGAGAGAGAGAGAGAGAGAGAGAGAGAGAGAGAGAGAGAGAGAGAGAGAGAGAGAGAGAGAGAGAGAGGAGGGGGTAGTGGGGACGCAGGAGACACCGTTACCAGCATCTTCAGGGAGCCCCACAACAAGTCAAATATTCAAGTCGTGTTTGCCGATAATTCCGTCAATGGCGGTTGTTTGTCCGTCCGTCGGTGCGCGCTCCACTTCCCGCCAGAATCTCGCCGGATGTCCACTTTCCCGCCACGAGTCAGATTTTGGCGCCATAATCGCCCTCCCGCGTCCGGAATCCTGACTCCTCTGTCCTTCGCTTATTCCGTGTATGGATGCTTACTTGAAGATAAATCTCTTGCACTGGGCAAAAGAAAACTTACTTTGCTTATGTATAGCAACTGTGAATAAACTTCATATGAAGTAAGTGATTTATATATTTAATGTTCGCGGTTCGTGAAGGAGATGTTTGACTGAGCGACAGGAATCCGAACATGTGACATAAAGCGATCATTTTGCCTGACCAACTTTGTAAGGCTAATCTGGAAGGTTTACTCCATTGATAGATTATGACGATATTTTTCCTTCTATCAACAGCGATTTCTCTCTTCATTTTGCTACTGCTTCAGAATAACGTCTGTCTGTATAACATACAGACATAACAGAAAATGTAGCAATAAAACTTACGAAAAAAAACTCCCAGCGTATGTCTGTCTCAGTGAATTAGCGTCATTTTCTTGAGTCATCCCTGGATGACAGGTCCAAGGAAACAGAGGACGGTGCGAGCAGAAAACTTTGGCCGGGAGACCTGTTAAGGCGGAAAGGCCGACAATCCAAGATGGCTGTGAACTTGCTGGCGCGGAAAAGTGGACATTGGCCAATTACCCGGGCGCTGCTGGCCGGTGATTGTTATAGTTTTTATTCGTTTACCGGCGATGGTGTCACCTGTGTATGATGTTGTGCCTCTCCCAGTAGTGAGAGCTGTGAAGCGGAACTCATCACACGGAGGGAGAGAGAGAGAGAGTACAGTGAGAGAAGGAAGTCACAGGGAGATAAAGAAACCACAGAGATGGAGAGGAAGGAAAGTCACAGCATTCCAACATTGATTTCAGTTGTTATTGGGCTAGTTGGGGAATGGTGTTGATTCGTGTTTACTCTTCATTTTCAGTCACCGACATCCAATATTTGAATTTGCCAAGCGGGCAGGCGGCGGCAGTGGATTTAGTGTGAGAACTCAGTGTGTGTGATGCAGCAGGGAGGGGAGGAGTGAGAGAGAGGGAGGGGAGGAGTGAGAGAGAGGGAGGAGGGGAGGGGGTTATGGGAACGTGGAGAATGAAGACTAAGGAGGGGGGAGAGAGTGGTTACCGGGAAGAGGGGATAGAGGTGGGGCAGAGGATGAAAGCAGCAAAGAGATGCGGGGGAAGGGGGATTAGCAGACTGGGTGAGGGGGGAGTGAAGCCAAGGGGGAGAGGGGCAAGGAGAGATGACGACCAGGATAGACAAGGCGGTTGGGGGAGTGTAAGGTGGGGTTAGGAGGGAGGGGTCAATCCTGTCAACGAGTTGGGACGCGACAACGAGGTGTATATAAAGAAGACACTGGCTCTCCTCTGATCCTTTTCTCCCTTGACTCTCACCACCCGCGACCATCACCATATAGAGTCCCTCTCCCATTGTCAACACGGCGACCACTGAACAGTGACGTGCAAAGCTAACCTCTAGCATTCGAATCCTGGTGATACCACTGGAAGTATACGTGTTCTGCACGCGAGCTAGGAGCTGAGACGGCACTTTCCCGCCAACAAAGGAGTTACATGGAACCTACACTCCCGCCATGACCTGAGACTACCATGACCTCTCGCAGTAAGTACATCTAACTCCCGTTGTCTCCGGTACGTGAACAGGGGGAAATGTACATAGTAACGTCATATTGTGCTATATGTGACATCATAGTGACGTCACACATATAAAACAGAACCTATTACATCTTATTTCGGTTAGGTTAGGATAGGACAAATTAGGTTAGCTCACACTGGGTTAGATTAGGGTGGCGGACATCTGTTCAGGAGGGTTTTCAAGCCTTCCCGGTTCTCGTGGACAGGAATATATATATAACCAGTACCGTCCTGTAACCCGAGGATTGAACCCGGGCCCCTCATGGATTGTGAGCCCAGGACGTAGACTACTGTGCTACAGGACACATTTCTCCCACGGTCTCATTATCGCCTTCCAGACAGTCTCGGGATGTTATATATTATGTTTTTAATTTGGCTTCTTTTTTTTTACTTTGTTCATATGTTATAGATTTCGATTGTTATTGTAAATAATACAATTACAATCTTGTGAGGAATGTTTTGTGTTTTATATTAATCAAACTGATAATAATAATAAGTAATAAGAACTGTTATAAGTTATTATAAGTTGTCGAAGCTGTAGTTGTAGAAGCTGTAGTTGTAGAAGCTGTAGTTGTAGAAGCTGTAGTTGTAGAAGCTGTAGTTGTAGAAGCTGTAGTTGTTGAAGCTGCAGTTGTAGAAGCTGTAGTTGTTGAAGCTGCAGTTGTAGAAGCTGTAGTTGTTGAAGCTGCAGTTGTAGAAGCTGTAGTTGTAGAAGCTGTAGTTGTAGAAGCTGTAGTTGTTGAAGCTGCAGTTGTAGAAGCTGTAGTTGTTGAAGCTGTAGTTGTTGAAGCAGTAGTTGTAGAAGCTGTAGTTGTTGAAGCTGTAGTTGTAGAAGCTGTAGTTGTTGAAGCTGTAGTTGTAGAAGCTGTAGTTGTAGAAGCTGTAGTTGTTGAAGCTGCAGTTGTAGAAGCTGTAGTTGTTGAAGCTGTAGTTGTAGAAGCTGTAGTTGTTGAAGCTGTAGTTGTAGAAGCTGTAGTTGTCGAAGCTGTAGTTGTAGAAGCTGTAGTTGTAGAAGCTGTAGTTGTTGAAGCTGTAGTTGTAGAAGCTGTAGTTGTAGAAGCTGTAGTTGTCGAAGCTGTAGTTGTAGACGCTGTAGTTGTAGAAGCTGTAGTTGTAGAAGCTGTAGTTGTCGAAGCTGTAGTTGTAGAAGCTGTAGTTGTAGAAGCTGTAGTTGTAGAAGCTGTAGTTGTAGAAGCTGTAGTTGTCGAAGCTGTAGTTGTTGAAGCTGTAGTTGTTGAAGCTGTAGTTGTAGAAGCTGTAGTTGTCGAAGCTGTAGTTGTTGAAGCTGTAGTTGTTGAAGCTGTAGTTGTAGAAGCTGTAGTTGTCGAAGCTGTAGTTGTAGACGCTGTAGTTGTAGAAGCTGTAGTTGTAGAAGCTGTAGTTGTCGAAGCTGTAGTTGTAGAAGCTGTAGTTGTCGAAGCTGTAGTTGTAGAAGCTGTAGTTGTAGAAGCTGTAGTTGTAGAAGCTGTAGTTGTAGAAGCTGTAGTTGTAGAAGCTGTAGTTGTAGAAGCTGTAGTTGTCGAAGCTGTAGTTGTTGAAGCTGTAGTTGTAGAAGCTGTAGTTGTCGAAGCAGGTGTCGAATCAGCTGTAGAAACAGAAGTTGCAAAAAGCAGTTGTAGAAGTAGTTGTAGAAGCAGTAGTTGTACTAGTTGTAGACGCAGTAATTTAATACTCAGTTGTAGAAACTGTGGGTGTAGAAGCAATGTTGTAGAAGAAGTTTTATAATAAGTCTCCATTACTATTATTATTATTATTTTTATTATTATTATACAAAAATCTCGTTTTCGGCAAAATAGTCATAAGAATATATGTTTCGTGGAATATAATTGATAATATACTTATATAATATTCCCCGTTTATTGGTGTATATGCACAGACAGTTGACTGTAGTCTTGCGTTTAGGATTAGATTATATTATGCTTGCGTGTTGGCGGGTAACCGTCCAAACATTGATAAGTCTTAAGTAATTATCAAAAGGAGGCAGCAAGCCTAGAGGGGGTTACGTAGCTCCTTAAGATCAACAGCACACTATGAATACTCTGATCTTTGAATATCCGTGAATTCCTTGGTTTAATATTGAATATTTTAATTCCCCTCTAAACATTGAGAATGCAAGGATGTCTGATCAATTTTTAGAGGATGAGTAGGAGAGGTAGACAGGCAGACCAAACTGAATTCGTTCTTGTATGTTTAGCGTTTTTGCCGAGTCGTTCTCGTAAGTGTAGCGTTCTTGTTGAGTCATTCTTCTGAGTATGACGTTCTCGTTAAGCCGTTCTTGTAAGTACGGGTTTCTTACTGAGCCGTTCTTGTAACTGTGAAACTTTCTTTGTTGAACAGGTGGACGATACGGCGTGAACCAGCTGGGAGGTCACTACGCGAACGGCCGACCGCTTCCCGCCATGACGCGCTGCAGGATTCTCCAGCTGGCTCTCCTCGGCTACCGTCCCTGCGACATCTCCCGCCATCTCCTCGTCTCCCACGGCTGCGTCTCCAAGATCCTGGCCAGGTTCTCCGAGACGGGTTCCATTCTCCCAGGAGCCATAGGTGAGATGGGGGGGTGAAGGAGGGGGGTTATAATGAGGACTAGAGGGGTAGTTAAGACGGCTAGAGGGGCAGTTAAGACGGCTAGAGGGGCAGTTAAGACGGCTAGAGGGGATGTTAACAAGGCTAGATTGGTAGTCAAGAGGGGTTGTTAAGACGGGCTAGAGGCATTGTGGAGAGGGCTAAAGGGGTTGTTAATAACCCAAGATGGATTGTTATGACTAGATGGGTTGTTAATAAAGCTAAAGAGGTTATAGAGAGGGTTAGAGGGGGTTGTATAGGGGAGATAGAGGAGGTTAATTGTTAGGAAGGCTAGAGGGGTTGTTAAGATGGATAGATGGGTTAAGAGGACTAGAGGCGTTTGTACAGAAGGCTACAGGGGTCAAGAAGGCAAGAGGTTGTTAAGAGGGCTAGAGGGGGTTGTTAAGAGGGCTAGAGGGTTTTTTAAGAGGGTTGTGTATATGAATGAGGGGAGGCGGTGGTGTGATAGGTCACCCCTTTAATGTTATTTAATTTAGTTGCATTTTTCGTTCAAAAATTATACTAAAAAATACAAAATAATATTATCGTATAAATTACAATAATTATTACGTTATTATTATTATTACTAGTAGTAATAGTTGAATTAGTAGTAATAGTATCAGTAGTAGTAATATTTGCAGCAAGAGTAGTATTGTTAGCAGTAGATATATGATAATATTTGATTTTTAACAAAATACATCAATGGCTCTGATTACAATGTTTGCAAAATAATAATATAGGCTTCCAGTCCCTAACAACGGGAATTATTTGATTTAACAGGTGTTTCTAAGCTCTGTTTCGAAATAAAGTTGGTCTAGGGAAGCTGTGTGTATGTGTGTGCTGTGTTGTGTTAATGTTCCATTCAGGTTCAGAGTGCTTGAACACATCACATGTGACTGTACTATCGCTGCCTCAATAAACAAATAGTATCTCTCTCCCTTGTGTGTGTCCTTACAGGAGGCAGCAAGCCGCGGGTGTCGACTCCAGGTGTGGTCGCCTGCATCAGGGAGTACAAGCGGCAGAACCCCGGAATGTTTGCTTGGGAGATACGCTCCAGGCTGGTCAGGGACGGCGTGTGTCCCCAAGCCCACCTCCCTTCCATATCCTCCATCAACCGGATCCTCAGAGCTACCCACACGCCCCGGCCGGATGGAGTGGATGTCGATGAAAGCGTGGCTGGAGGAAACGACCACTGTCTTTCTGGAAGCACCTCCAGTATGTCCACTTCGAGAGATCTTGGAGGTATCTCCAGTATGCCCACTTTGAGAGAACTTGGAAGTATCTCCAATATGCCCACTTCGAGAGATCTTAGAAGCACCTCCAGTTTGCCCACTTCGAGGGATCCTGGAAGCATTTCCAGTATGCCCACTTCGAGGGATCCTGGAAGCATCTCCAGTATGCCCACTTCGAGGGATCCTGGAAGCATCTCCAGTATGCCCACTTCGAGGGATCCTGGAAGCATCTCCAGTATGCCCACTTCGAGGGATCCTGGAAGCATCTCCAGTATGCCCACTTCGAGGGATCCTGGAAGCATCTCCAGTATGCCCACTTTGATGGATTTGGGAAAAATCTCCATCTCTTGTTCAAGATACCCGAGCGTCACAGCCGCTTCAAGCGTAAGCCGTGATTCTGCGTCAACCAGCACCGCCTCCTTGGCCTTTGCTACTTTACCGTCGACATGTAAGACGGACCAGTCAGTCTGGACCTACACTCTTAATAAATCTTACCCCGTGAATATGGGTAGCCTACCAGACAACACCAACACAAGAAAGACATTGAATCATATCACAAACGTTACTACCAACACCGATGCCGCAAGCAGCTGTAAGGATGCTTCTGGAGAAGTTGAAGAAACCTCCAGTAGCGCTGTTGAAACCTGTGCAATGCAAAAGACTTCTCACAAACTCGGTGCAACTAGGAAACCTGAGAATCTCGATTTTAAATCCCAAAGAAAGCGTACTCTGTATGGCCAATACGTTTCCCAGCAGCAATTTCGTTCGCCAGATGTCCACGACTTGGGAGAAGTCGATGACGTCGCCGTTGATTATTGCGTACCAGTAAAGAGAAACAGAGTCCAGAGTGATCCACAATACAACTCCCCACACGGAACCTTTAGCTGGAAAGGTCCAACGGAAATCTACGACCGTACTTCCAGAAACAGTGAGACATCAGAAAATCCTTCACGAAATTTCAGTTTACCGACACACATCCGTAGTGATCGCCTTGCGTTTCATGAACTCGGAGGACCTGAGACTGTTGATAGTCGACTTAACTTTGATAGAGAGATTCTACCCGGCCTCGCCTCTCACAGTTGGCATCAGAACAATTCGAATCGTGGCTTTGTGTTTCCTCAAACATTGAAACAGCCATGCTTTAGGCCTGACGGTGCTAATTTCCCTAGTTTACTGCAGTCAGGAAGTAATCAAAGTGTAGCTACTGCAGAAAGGTTAGGGATAATTTCATCTAGATTTGATGACTATTTTAATAAGTTTGATGAAAAAATTGACTCTTGCAATGCATTTTCATTCACGCCTCGTCATGTTGCTCATTTAACCAAGCACTGGATTAACGGCATTGATGAAGGTAATGAACCATTACAAAACACTTTGTATTCTGGGTCACTCTTTGGAAGAGAGGAGCCAAGCTCCCAAGAGTGTCAAGAAAGTTACAGAAATATTTGGGGAATTTCTTATTTTCCTGTTACTAATCATCAAGTGATTTCTCAGCCACAGAACTCCAATGATAAAGACACGTGCATTTGTCCCGCGGAAGCCAGCATAAACAATAATAATGCCGCGGCGGAGGAAAGTAAAGATAATCAAAAAAGCTCTTCAGGGTCCAGATCAGGAATTTCCAAAGGAGATCAAGCTCCCAAGGTGGACAGAACGTCTCACAGTGCTCTTGGAGAACTACGACAAGAAATAAGCGAATGCCCATCCAAACTTGGCCTCAAACAGTCGTCTGATCATGAAAGTTACTCGTGCCGTAGCGTCCCTTGCAGCAGCATTGACCGTGGAGAATCTAATCCTTTAAATAATAAGGATTTAGAAGATAGCATTTTTCACAGTACTTCGTCAACTTCTCACGAGTGTCTAACAATTGACGCTGAATCTTCGTCTCTTAAATCTGACGGAACAACTTCTAAATTATCTCATTCATCTACAGAATGTAAATATAAAAACAAATGCACAAAGGAATCATTACACAATTGCAAAATCCATGGTGAATATCCACTTATGAACCTTGAGTCCTTATCTACAACAGAAAATCAAATGTTAAAATCCTTCCTTGATCAGACAGAGCCAGTTAACACCCAAGTGCCAGCTGTTGGATGTTCCTCAGAATTTTCCAGAGATAGTACATTGAACATAAATAATTTTATCAGCAGCTCTTACATAGTGAGGCAAAATCGTCGACCAGGGTCCCAGATGTCAATAATGATTTGCCATGTTAACAACGATATCACTTCTCCCCAGACAGAGGAAGCTCACAAGAAAATAAAAGTAGCAGCCCAGGCAGAAGATTCTGCATATTGTAAAGAAATTCTCGATAGTAATAAATCAGGAACAACTGGCAGAGGTTCCCTCAACAACATTGAGGAAAGAGAGAGGGAAGCCACAGGGCAAGACAATGATATACTTGTGAACGTCCTAGAACTTATTGAAGGCCATCAAGACCTGGGCGCTGTTGGTGATATAACGATACCTGACCACGCAGAGGGAGGGGAAGACAGGTTGTGTAAAATCATCAAAAATGGTTCTCTCCACCATTCCGAAGTAGCATCATTAGGGCACCGATTACCAATAACAAGAGTTCCACCGTCCTCAGTGAAAACCACGCATACATTATCCGTATCCAGACACCACACAACCACCTTATCCACGTTCGCACACCACGCGACACCTGAGGGCTCTCTTCCCATTCATACAAATGACATCCGGCTTAGTACTCCAACAACAACCACGGAGGGAACAGCCAGTAGCGACGCGGAAAGCAAGACTCCGCCCAGGAAGCTTCACACGTTCATGATCAGGGACCTTCTGGCTCACTGAGAATGCATGCTTCCACGCAGGAAGCTACAGACGTCCTAGATCAGAGGACCTTCTGGCTCACTGAGAATGCATGCTTCCACCCAGGAAGCTACAGACGTCCTAGATCAGAGGACCTTCTGGTTCACTGAGAATCCATGACTCCACCCAGGAAGCTACAGACCTCCAAGATCAGAGAACCTTCTGGTTCACTGAGAATGCATGACTCCACCCAGGAAGCTACAGACCTCCAAGATCAGAGGACCTTCTGGTTCACTGAGAATTCATGACTCCACCCAGGAAGCTACAGACGTCCTAGATCAGAGGACCTTCTGGTTCACTGAGAATGCATGACTCCACCCAGGAAGCTACAGACGTCCTAGATCAGGGGACCTTCTGGTTCACTGAGAATGCATGACTCCACCCAGGAAGCTACAGACCTCCAAGATCAGAGGACCTTCTGGTTCACTGAGAATGCATCACTCCACACAGGAAGCTACAGACCTCCAAGATCAGAGGACCTTCTGGTTCACTGAGAATGCATCACTCCACACAGGAAGCTACAGACCTCCAAGATCAGGGAACCTTCTGGTTCATTGAGATCGAGCTTTAAGATGCTTGATCTACGGAACAAATTACCGAGTCATAATAACCCTTGGGATCACTATATTCTTTCAAGCGTCGGGTTGACATGTATACGAGTTTGGGTGGATAGAATTGGAGTTGCATTGTATGGTCCAGTAGACCTTCTGCAGGCTCCTTAATTATGTTAAATTTATAAATAATACAGACAGTAAGTCACAATAACATGGCTGAAAATTAGACACCCAACCATACATCTGGAAAGAAATGAAGTGATGGCGTTTTGGCGCGTCCTGGATCAGTATCATTATCACATCAACGTCATGAGTGATTCAACGTCAAATGAACGCCACTCATGGATATTGTGCCCACTGGGATAATAATCCAAGGTGGACTGACACGCCGTCATTTCCTTTTTTTCATATTAAAGGTAAAACCACAAAAATATCTAAATATTTTTAAATGCGAAAGGTTTATAGGGAATCGAACCAAAGGGTTTTGTACATTTTCGCATTTTATAAATGGAGAGTCGAGACAACTGAGTATCCAAGTACATCCTTAAATACGATTATCAATTCTTGTATATATATATATTATTATATAGGGTACCCGGATGTGTCTCACCCCCTCTTCCTCCTGGTCGAGGCCTGGTCGACGACCGGGCCGCGGGGACGCTAAGCCCCGGAAGCACCTCAAGGTAAGGTAACCTCCTATAGCATCACTAATAACACTATAAGAATACTTCAGTTACTCTTCGTCAATACAATCTACTGTGTTCGTTAATACAATCCATAAAGTCTACGGTAAAAAGTAATTCCTTTGGGGTTTAAGTAATGACAATTTATATTTTATCTTGGTATATTTCTAGATTTGAGTGGGGGTGATGTTGGTCCAGTGTCACATTGGCACTCTCTCCCCGACGGTGGTTTACTACGAGGTGAACAACGGCATCAGATGAAAGGGACCGTGCGCAAACGTTTCTGTCCCGCCATGAGAATTGAACCAGGGACCTAGTAGTTGTGGGCCCACTGTGCTACAAAGGATTGTTATATAGGTTGAATACAAGTATCATACAAGATATTCTGACTATATCTATATAAATTTGTCCCCGACGGTAATCAAAACCCACTAGTTAGATACGTACCCAACAACAATTATTTTGACAAATTGGTTGATACTTTAGCCCCAAACCTCAAAGACACTCAGGAATCTGTACACCAGTTCATTGACAGTTGAGAGGCGGGACCAAAGAGTTAGAGCTCAACCCCCGCAAACACAATTAGGTGAGTACACAGACATCTCCATTTATATAGTCAGAATACCTTGTATGATACTTGTATTCGACCTTTGTAGCACGGTGAGCCCACAACTACAAGGTCCCTGGTTCAATTCTCATGGCGGGTCAGAAACGTTTGTGCACGTTCCCTTTCATGTAATGCCGTTGTTCACCTAGCAGTAAAGAGGTACCCCAGAGTTCCAGAACTGATATGAATTACATACTGGGAAAGGTTGACATAAAACTGGCATACCGTAGCCTCGATAACCCTAATTAACCCAAACTTTAGCTAACAAGAAGTTTAGCAAAGAATCCTAGTAAAAACGAAGCCTAGCAAACAAAGGGCCTAGTTAACAAGAAAGATCTAGCTGGCTATAAAGCCTTCAAATCCTGAATTGCACGCATTACGGTTTTTTTTTCAAATTACAG
Organism: Procambarus clarkii; assembly: GCF_040958095.1. Classification (NCBI taxonomy): domain Eukaryota; kingdom Metazoa; phylum Arthropoda; class Malacostraca; order Decapoda; family Cambaridae; genus Procambarus; species Procambarus clarkii. The sequence goes on from NC_091194.1 coordinate 13,586,005, forward strand.
TAATTGTTGATCTAATTTCATTTACGGGAATAAATTCAAACAAAATTATATTTGTATATTTTCATTTCACTTTGCATGGTGAAAATCCACAATCTCTTTTAGTGTCAAACAAATTTTATCAAGTGGAATCGGAGCCAGAATAAAAATGTAATGAAACCAATGGTGTTTATAGGCCTACCTAAATAATAAAAAAGACAATATTTAATATATGCAGTAATTTTATATATATATATATATATGTGTGTGTGTGTGTGTGTGTGTGTGTGTGTGTGTGTGTGTGTGTGTGTAAATTACGATAATTAACGTAATGAAAAATGTGTGTGTGTCAGACCATGGAGGAAGAATTGAAACATGAATTTCCTTAAGTACTTTCGTATATTAATACATATTCAGAAGGAATGAAGATGTATTAATATACGAAAATACTTAAGGAAATTCCTGTTTCAATTCTACCTCCGTGGTCTGACACTGTCATATATATATATATATATATATATATATATATATATATATATATATATATATATATATATATATATATATATATATATATATATATATATATATACTGTAAATTGCAGCATTCATCCAGGAAACTAAAAGGTATAAAAAGTAGATTTGGTACTTATTAAAAACATTTTAGTACCATAAATATTAAATTCACTACTTAAGTAAAGACAGATTTAATACATGGTGGTGGTGAGAAATTATATATTACTGATGGCAAGAAATGAGTGAACCTCAGCCTGATAAGATGAAAGAAACAAACTCTTCCATCTTGTCAGTGCTGAATGAACTGTACTGCACACATACGGATCACAGTGCCACTCTGAGAGCCACATGTTGACGCTGAAAAGGGAAGCGGCAACACAACCCAAAGGTCTAATCTGTAATTCTATTGTAAAGCTGCACTGCAATCCAAAGTGTCCAACTCATACCGCAAATCTTACATTGTAACCTCTTGGTTTAGGTTTCATTTCTGTCTAATTGTAATCAGACAAGATACTGCAGAGTAATTATTCTCTAAACATGCTATGACCTTCAGTGCAACCGTAATTTAAAGGCCACACTACAACATAGTGAACAACATAATACTGCAAATATTCAAAATCTGGCATTGTGAGTAGAATGATGCAGTTGGAGGAAGCAGTTGCATCAAAAAGAGTGAAATGAAACCCTAACAGATCACAATGCAGAAGCAGTTAGTGCTATGCAAGTCTAAGAACAGTCATGTTGCACTCCTTAAAACAACAACTTTTAAGAGTCATGCTGATGAGCATCCATTGCTTCACATCTAATGCATAAATCATGTCTTAAACTTGCAAAATGACAACAGTACACTCTGTAAACAAACCCAAGAGTGAGCTCCACATATACAATTGCAGCTTCTATTTAACAACTTTCATATAAACAATGTGATGATGCACAAATCTTCAATGATAATGCCTTGTACTGATAGTTATATTTTTGGCTGAGTTTTGATATACTATAGTTTCATGGAATTGGACATGTCAATTTTGAGGCCCCAAGTTTGAATCTCTGATGAATTCAAGTTAACGAAATGTTATTACCCATGCTATTGGGATTTGCATCTTATATGACATGGATGAAGAAGTGCATTACCGCCTGATACCTTAGTGGTTCTCCTGCGAGGGTTTCAAGTCTGAGTTGGGTACCTTTAGGTACTTTTGAGTCTTCCTTATTATGGGCGTCCATGCATCCAGTTCGAATCCCTGGTGATGCAAGGGAAAAAAATGTTATTACCCACTCTATTGCAGTTTGCATCTTATAGGATCTTGCCTGATCTGTGATGATGATGCCTGCAAACTCTTCAAGAGTTCACGTGTATAAAATTTTTAAGAGTTCAAATTATGGAAAGTATGATAATGACAAGCACTGTGATAATCTTTGTTTGCCAAAACAAGCATTTCTTAACCTTCAGGTTTACATGCATCAAGTTTCAAGTGACGTGATTATTAGCTTCTAGTCGTAAATGAAATGAATCTAACAAGATTCCTCCCATCTACACAATTCTCATGCCAGAAATATATGTGCAATAATCCAGAAAGAATTTCCAAATCATTACTATATCCAAAATTCAGCCAAGAATATTGTGGTTTTTAAATCACAGGAAGATGAACAAGTACAGTATTACAATGACTGACATACTAAATTCTTTACTCTAAAAACACATGATAAATTCACAGCTTATCTGTTGTCTTTCCAAACTGCTGTTTGCAAAATAACACATACAGTATATGCTTTCTAGTTTGCATGCTGCGGGCCTCTAAAAATCGTTATCCACGACTGGCCTCTTTTTTTTTTTTCAAGTTTACATATACTCATATGCACAATTAGAATGATACATCTTTCTTTCCCAACATAAAATGCATTTCAGGACACAATCTGGAATACATTGCTATGTTAAACAGTTACAAATTCTATCTACACTAAAATTAATTCAAAGGCTTTTGTATAAAATTATACTGAAATGACAAAAAAGGTCTGCAACTGTATGAGTTACTTTTCAGACTCCACATGTTCACTACTATTGCAAGGTATAACAAGAAACCAATATAAAACCAGCATTGAATGTTATGAAATGCCTCTTTCTAGGGAGGGGGTGCGGGGAGGGACGATCAGTGGTTTCCTGTACCTCCAGGAAGCCATTGAGTGGCCCCTTCAGAAAATCACAGATATATTTTAAACTTCAGAGCTGTCTACATTGTAGAACAGTATTGGCATATATGCAATATACGAAACCCCACACATTAACTTACACATCATACAAACTTGTACTTGTTTGTCTTGTTTTAACCAACCTCACTCCCACTCACACAGATTAAAAAAAAAAAGGTAAACAAATCACTGAGTAACTAAGGTAATTCATTCTATGCTCTTAGTTCCATTTACAAATGAGGAGTTTATGTGAAGCTCTTGTCAATTTTGGCACGTCCACTATCATTCAGTGCCAATATACGTAAACAAAATAAAAAGTTATATTTTGGAAATTACAGTAAATTCCTTCCAGTCTTACCAAACTACTTATCTTGATGTGACAATCTGTCAAAATCCAATACATGTATTAAACATTCTGTTTTTCAAATTACAAAGTTGCAAAAACCCCAAGTGATCAAAAGAGCATGAATAACACAAGAAAACAGAGCCTAAAATGGGTAGTATTATATTTATTAGTATTAAAATCACACACGACAGTCTTGAGATTTGGCCCTTCTTGAGGGATTTGTCTTCGAGCACTGCAGAAATGATCACTATTTCTGGTTTCCAGTCCAAATCCTGCAACACAGTGAACTTAAGTACAACTCTAGTCATTTTTAAGTCCCATGACCATTGTTATTGGGAATGACTTTGGTAAGGCCACTGAAAATATTTTACCTAAACTCTCCATCAAGATTTACAAGAGTTTAAGTGAAATTTAAGGTAATACTGAGCTAGCAGGTGGCATATTTTACCAGTGTGTCAGCTGCAATATGTCAGTAAAATATTATGACCCCTAGCTGAATTTCCACCACTGCCACCTCTGTCAAAGAATATGATCCAAGCCGGGCACCTACTTCTGCCTCACTGTCAAAGAATATGATCCAATCTGGGCACCTTCATCTGGCTCACTGTCAAAGAACATGATCCTAGCTGGGTACTTTCCTCTGGCTCGCTCATCAACAGTGACAACACAAACCTCATATTAATTTAAAACTCCCAATCACTAAAACTTCAAAGTGACATCTTTATTTCCAAATGGTAAATTAACTGGCATCGGTGAGCCTGGAAACCTTGGATACCAACAAAATTATTAGTCCTATAAATGCCAGCTTAGTATATTCTTCAGGAACATATATAGCTCACTAGCGTGCATGACATAACCAACAGAGATTGCAACATAATAAGAGTCCACTATTACACAAAATACAATGATTATATAGTTTGTATAAATACAATATTGCTTGAACATAGTGTAATAATAATAATATACAAAAAATGGCTGTCCTTAAAATAATACAAAAATATTTTTTTGGTTTTTGTATGAGATCTTTATATTTTTTTCTTATTAGGAAATAAACTATCTTTTCACATGAATTTCTACCATATGGCATACCAGAATGCAATAAACCTTTATATGCATCAGCCACTATCAATAAATACTGAAACACTCGAAAAACACACGCACACACTCGCTAGGAGCTTAAACACCGAGCCCCAATATCATGACCTTATCACTTTGCTACATTAGGAAAGCAATCATTATGCATTTCACAAGGAACATAATCCTATCTTTACTTGATTTAAGTTTACCCATTGGTGGATTTTTCACAAGTCACTCAGAACAATGATCTGGTTTCCTAATGTCACCCATTCATGTCCTGAATATAACAGTCTCCTTGAAACAGTAAAATGTATGCATAATTTTTATAAAATAATACCTAGAAAGTACTTCACTCTCCTCCATATCTGTTCCCATATACAGTACTGTTAAACCACTCCCTTAAAACAAAAGTATATACTAACCATTTAGAAAGTAAATATCAAATGAAAGTGCTAGGCCAGAATGGCTCTATAGAACCCCGTTTAGAAAGGGCAATCACGATAGAAATATACTATCCCACAAATTCTTAAGCAAGAAAATTATTTTCCATTCTTGTGCCATAAATCTTGTGGCAAACCTTTAGTTCACCAATCACTACCCATGAAACTAAGGACACATTCTACAGCCTTGTCAACTGATTGCTAACCAAAAACTGGTAACACACTGGGGAGCCGGTCGGCCGAGCGGACAGCACGCTGGACTTGTGATCCTGTGGTCCTGGGTTCGATCCCAGGCGCCGGCGAGAAACAATGGGCAGAGTTTCTTTCACCCTATGCCCCTGTTACCTAGCAGTAAAATAGGTACCTGGGTGTTAGTCAGCTGTCACGGGCTGCTTCCTGGGGGTGGAGGCCTGGTCGAGGACCGGGCCGCGGGGACACTAAAAAGCCCCGAAATCATCTCAAGATAACACTAATCTTAATTAAAGAAAACAAACTATATACTGTAGAACAAGATTTTAATGCTATCACATGACTGAGGGGAAACCTTAATGCCTCTCTCTCACCTGCAAAGAGTATAGGTGGTAAATTTATTGAACAATAAAGATTCATTCTCACAATTCGTATAATATTTGTCAAACTCTCCAGGTAAATCAATCAAAAGAATACATCTCAAAACATTCATGGAATCACTCAGAAATTTTATGTAATCTAATCACTACATTTCTGGTAATTACAGTACTCTTATCAAATCGTGTATGATTGGCATCTCACACACCGAAATTTGCCCGCTTCCCCTACACATATACCACTCCAATCTATTCATCAAACATGTTAAAACAGTTTGTCTCAAAAATGCTAGCTATCAGCCCATTCCACTCATGATGACAATGGTTGGTAGCACTGCACATCCAAATATTCACTAGGCATAATAAGTTGAACTTTTAAAATAAATATATCATAATTAATGTTGCCCCATTTCCAAACTGTATGCATTAAAGGGGTAAGCATCAACTCAAAGTAAAAGGGGAGAAAAGTTAATGAATTAAAATGTCTAAAAGTAAAAGAAAATCTGAGAACAAAATACCAAAGTACAGTTGCTCATGGAATACTGTAATCCGACAATGAATGCAATGTATAATATTGAGTGAAACATCACTGCAAGAAATGAAGTGAAAGTTAACTTTTTAAGTTTCTACAAGCACAAATGACTGCATAATAAATACAATATATTAAGCAAATTAAGACAGGCACTAAAGAATACCATTAAGTGTTAGCTTCTAATTCAATCTCTTTAGAAAGTTCTGAATCATAGGTATAGGTACTATTATACCCTTCATTGCATATGTTAAAACAAAATAATGATTAAAGAGTGAAATAAAAAAAAAAGGGGTAATGATAATATAATCAAAACAGCATGTCCACAAATAATATGCCAAACAATAAAAAATTTACAATAAAAGATACAGTACCATGAACCTAGTCCTAACAATTAATTACGATAATTCTGCAAACAATGCCACACATAACTAAAATATATATATGCTAATGGACAACAATTCAAAAGCCTATGCCCAACAGCAAATGCCAGCCACCTATCTATGTAGAGAATGTATCTGTTCTGAGCTACCATTTCATAAACATAGTTTCCAAGCAATATAGCATGTGCAGCCCTCTGTCATTAATAATATTTTCTTTATGATCCGGTTATTGGAAATGATGATTCTTCTAGAAAATGAGCTGTTTGGCCACACACAATAAAATCCCAATACCTGTACTGTGATATATCAAATCTTTGAGCAGAACAGTGGAATGAACCTAGCTATACACAAACTGTCCAGGTCAACCCAGACGCATGCCTTTCCAATGGACAACAATGTGCGAATTGGCTATATTGCTTTTAGAATATTGTGGTCCATAAGTAAGGTGCACATCTGAGGTGACCCAAGATGCAATCCACAACAGTCAACTAACAACCAAGTACAGTATCTATTTCCCTGCGAGGTGAACAGAGGCAGCAGGTGTAAGAAGACTTGCCCAGCTGTCGAATTCAGGAGGAATTAGTTGTAAGACAGCAGTACTTGCCACTGCACCAAGCAGCATTTGCCGCTACACCAAGCAGCACTTGCCACTGCACCAAACAGCACTTGCCACTGCACCAAGCAGCACTTGCCACTGCACCGAGCAGGACTCACCGCTGTGCCGAGCAGTACTCGCAGCTGCACCAAGTAGTACTCGCCACTGCACCAAGCAGTACTTGTTGCTGCACCAAGCAGTACTTGTTGCTGCACCAAGCAGTACTTGTTGCTGCACCAAGCAGTACTTGTTGCTGCACCAAGCAGTACTCGCCGCTGCACCAAGCAGTACTCGCCCCTGCACCAAGCAGTACTTGTTGCTGCACCAAGCAGTACTTGCTGTTGTACCATTCATAGAGCTACATGCAGTATTCCTGTGCCAAACCCCAATAACCTTGACCAAGAAGGCTTTTACATAATCAACTTCCATTCACAGGGAATGAGACATTATTGTTTTCAGCATATATGAATAAACAAAAAAGAATGAGCAATATTTTTCCATGTATTGAGCCACATTTTTATCAAATATAAAACATTAAAGTATGTACTGTATAATATATATATATATATATATATATATACAGTATAAATAAATAATTCACAAGTAAATCAAAATAATAATCTGCCACTTCGATTGGCATTAATAAATTGTGATGGATAATATTGGTGGGGAAATTATATATATATAAATGGGTATATTTCAGAAATTAATCCAACCTGTGCTACAAGACATCTGAATGATTTTCTTTTACAGACTGCACACCAATTCATGACGCTATCTAATTAAATAATCTATGCACTTAAAGGTACAATATATATTACATTTTCAGAATGCAAGCACAAAATGTACAATTTGGCAAGGTATAATAACAATCTTTTACACATCCTTGTATTCTAATGCCCTGGAATACTTGCTCTTGAAGCTATGAATTAAGGTAGCTTCTTTGACTTTCACTTTAAGCGCATTAAAATTGTTTTATTCTGCAGTACGAGTATTTCTTGAAGCGGAAACTCATTACTGTAATTCCCATTTCCAACAGTCAATCATCACTGTGCCCTCACCTGGGAAAGAGTACACAGTACCTACTCCTCTACATATCCTATACATTATAAACACGTATTGCATTTAATCCCACTTTCTACTGTAGCTATTTTGTTCTCTTAATTTAACTCCTATTATTGGGGACAGGCAGCTTGTAATTAAGCTTATAGAGGTCTCCGTAGGCAACTACAATGATTTTCCTCAAGATGCAACTCACGTTTGCCAAATTCCTAAGTACCCATTTTATTGCAAGGTGAATAGAGGCCTCAGAATAATGAAAATGTGCCCAACTGTTTGTCCTGTCCAAGGAACAAACCTGGGAATGTTGAGTGCAAGTTGAAGAAGAAGACTGCTTTATTTGCCCTCATATTTCAACTCTTACCTACGGAACTAGTCCCAAAGCAAATTTATAGTTTTTTATTTCTTCCATGATTCTGCATAATTCCTTACTTTGATCTCTAAAATAATTAGATCAACAAATTGTGCACAAGCCACCACATTCTACTTAACATGTACCTCAGAAAAATCTGTAGCAGCTGCAACGAGGGTCTGAACCTATGTGGTGGGTGTTCCCACGGATTTTCTCATTGATGCAGTCACGCTGGCGTGATTACTCTATGTGCCTCTGATGTTAACGCTGACATGCCTAATCCTATGTCTTCTCTCTTTCTCAGACTTAAAATAGCCCTCCTGTTACCATGTACTTTATCAACCTTTCTTACCACTTATTGACACTCCCAAACTTCACTGGGAGTGTTATTAATGTGTGGGATGTTCATATATGTGTATGTTATACAGTATATACGATGTCTGCACAAAAGTGAGTTATCCACATGCAGGGAATTTTGTGTACATGTTTATGTAATTCAAGTTATATGTTCCTGTCTCAATAGTTTGTGTGCATAGGACACAGATAAAGACAGGTAAATACATAAATTGATAGATATATGTACAAATATCTCTTGAACTTAAGGACTCGTCAAATTTAAGCATGGCATCCATCTTGGATGAAGACGACTCAAAAGTAATTTACAGATCAAATTTTTTTTTTTTAATTTTCATGCGAGAAATCTAGTATTACCTATATACAAAATGCCCTAAGACAAACTATTTATTTTTTCCAGTCACTTCAACTGACTTTCAGATTTTTAACATCAGTCCCAAGTGATAACAGCCCTGTGATTCATGTGACAATTACCTGCATAAACCTATATACATGTCCCAATACAGGAGGGATGTTTTTTGAACCACATTTATTTTTAGTATATTAATTTTTATTCTCAATGGCTACTTTTGATCTAAGAGATAAACTAAAACTTGATTAGCCATCTCTCGCTTTCCCTTTGATGAAACACTTTCTTTTAGAACTTTCCTAAAGCTATGAGATACAATTTGGCAATGCTTCTTCATTTTTTTAAACATGTTTTTCTTCTATTCAACTGATAAATTAAACATTTTCTTAATTGCACAGTGAAACCACAATTGTCTAATGCATCTATGAGAAAATATTGGAGCCGCACAATGGGGTCAAACCCATCACAGTCCAGTTGGCAGTGCATGTGCATGAGGAGTTCAGGGATGTGTGCATGCTCCTGTGAAATTCAAGGATGCGTGCATGCTCCTGAGAAATTCAAGGATGCGTGCATGCTCCTGAGAAATTCAAAGATGCGTGCATGCTCCTGAGAAATTCAAGGATGCGTGCATGCCCCTGAGAAATTCAAGGATGCGTGCATGCCCCTGAGAAATTCAAGGATGCGTGCATGCTCCTGAGAAATTCAAGGATGCGTTCACCAGAGAAGTTCAAGGATGCATTCACCTGAGGAGTTCAAGGATGCGTGCCCCTGAGGAGTTCAAGAATGCACGTGCCTGAAGAGTTCAAGGATATGAGTTCGATACCATTAAAGGCTTCAATATTTGTTCATTTTCTCAATTGTTCTTAACTGTGATACAATGCCATCATACTTGCATTACTAACTTATTGAAGAGCATCATAGCTAAAAAGCATGGAAATTCTGAGAGCAGATGCACAATTATGTAATTAATAAATACACTACACTATGAAATAAATTAAACATGAAAAAAATTTCATTCAAACTTGAGCTATGGAAAATGTAATATAAAAGGATGTTTGCATCTGTAATGTTATTAAATAAAAAAATATATTCCAGCAGGTGCTCATTACAAAAAAAATAAAAAAAAATCATGCAAATTATAGTACTTTGAATGTGGATTAGTCCCTCTACATTTTATTTTGAATAACCTTCCTTGAAAGATCAACTGTATAACAAGGAATTAATTAAACAGTAGCAAAATAAGTTTTAGTACAAAAAAATATTTTATGTAATTGCTAAAATAAAAACTTTGATTCTGAATTTTAACAAATACTTTTAACATTTGCCCTTAATGATCTATAGTTTTAATTAGCTTTGATGTTTCAGAGTCAAAAGTTTAACTGTGTACAGTACATTTTTAGTTCTAAAAAATAATTGAATATTTTTGCTGATCAAAGTAGGCAGCAAAATTTTTTTGTGGACAATATTTTCTTTAAAAATAACAGTTGCTTTATGCTTAGAAAGTTTACCTAACAAGAGAAACATTCAAAATCCAGAACAGCAATTTGATCTCTATTCAAAAATATATTTTATATAATCAAATACCAGAGTTTCCATCAACATTTACAAAAGCTAACAGTCATTTTAGAATTGTTCCCAAACTACATGTGAAGATTTTGTTTACACAGTAATTGCCATTGAAAAGTGTTAATACAAACAGCATAAATTAAAATCAAGATTAGTGGTGATCATCACATGTACATTAGGGCTCTTGATGTTACTGGTTAAATTATGTTATGTATACCCTGTGGCACTTTCTTCAAGATATCAATCGCCGAGATATTGCATCATCATTAGACATTCCACTTCACAATATAGCTTAACGAGATTTAATGCTCTTAGATTACCAGCGTATGGAATTATCTTATCTACTGGTTTAAGTGCACTGAATAAGGACAAAAATAACTATTTCAAATGGATATTGTGATGAGATTCTGCCTGGAAGTTACCATTCAAGACCATAACTTATAACACTCTAGGAACAACGCACAACCAATGTCATCCTTCCTCTCTAAGGAAACTTTAGCAAGTTTAATAACCAAATACTGTATATAAATGTGCCTTGTTTTTACTCTGTATCTTCACATAAATGCATCTAGAGAAAACATCTTTATTGTGAAAACATTCCTTCATATCATTCCTATTTTTCCCTAACTGACATTTTTCATGTACAATGCATTGTATCCAATTCCAATATTAAAAATAAGGTACATATACAATTGAAATCACTCCTACTATTGAAAACCTTACATTCTAAAAGTTAGGTAATTTGTATAAATCAGTCAAGCAGTTGAAAACCATATTCCATTCTCAACAAAACTGTTAAAAAGTATAAGTATAGAATATTAATTTATTAAAGCACTTGGGTTTATAAACTGCAAACAGCTTGAAAACTACATGCCAATAGCATTTGGTATTTACCTACCAGAAACAGCCGCACTTGGCCAATGAAAATTATACTAGTTTTCTCCACGCTAAGTATATTCCGCTCTCTGCTATCTCAACTGTTCAGTTACGTCGCACACTCGTGTAGTTGCCTAACTGAACCTCTGGCAAGTGTGCTAACAACTTTATATCTTAACACTAATAAGAAAAGTATATGTATATTAACAATAAAGTTTGAAAGACTTGATTGGAAACTAAAATTATTAACATTATTGGGAACTCCTGGATAAATTTTAAAGATTTTCAAACCTACAATACCTTTGTAATATTTGAAAAGATTCATGTCATAGGAACATTATATATGATATAAAATTTTCTTTCTAATCCAGCAAGTATTGTGTTGTTGCCAAAAACAACAAGACCTTATTTTCATCCATGCTGAAGCTTAAATAATTGTCCAAGGGAAACAGACAAGTATTATAATTATATTTACACAATTTTACCCTCAAACTGACCTCTTATTTTCAATGTTTTCTTATTTTATGAATCTATTTAGTTCTGCAACTTTATCAAACTGATCAACAATTGATAATAGTTTGAAGTTATACAACTTTCAAAGTTTCTAGAATGATCCAATACTTTGGCATTCACACAGCAACTTAAGAAACAAGTATGAAGCTGTGATCCTAAGATAATTCTTGGCTAAATAACCAACAGACACAAAATTTTGCTTTGGATAGACAAAATTGCATTAAACTGGAGCTCAATATACGACGATGACTGCAATTGAAAGATTAAACATTAAATGGCAAAAATATTTATAGGAAAATGATACTCAATTGTTCTTTCCAAGCTTGTGGACTGGAAGGCATTGATCACACTCGGAAAACCTAAGTAAAGGAGCCACTTTCCTGGCATTGATGGCCTATTTCAACTGATGCACAGTGACTGTTGCCAGTTATTAGTTTTCCGATGTTGCAGTTGTAATCGTTGTTGTCAATGGTGAACAAGGAGAATAGCTCACATGACAATCAAACCCAGTATCTATAAATCTTTGGCAAATGTTTTGAGGCTTGTTGAGGTCCCTACAAGTGCATTAAAACAAAAAAAAAAAGACAAAAAAAATGACGTAGAGGGCAGTTCATTTAAAGTAATTAGATACAAATAATTATACAAATAAACCAATTCACACAAATTGGCTCTTTCTTGAGCCATTTTTTTTTCACTTCCTAAACATTTTGACTACAGAAATTTTGCAAGTCCTGAGCACTTAATATACTTTAAATAATTAAAATTTCTACATCTGCCATCAGCAACAGGCAAAACTCAATGTATACATTTTAAGCTTTAACTATAAAATATGATTCATTGCAATACTTGATATTAAAAAAAAAAAGTTCTTTCCGATTTCTTTGCCTGATTTTACATGCAAATTACTTTAAATAATCTCAAACTTCCATGCAAGACATGCTTTTCTTCCTTCCATTCCCACATAGGCCTAAGCTGCTCTCTTCCAATAAAAATACAAGTCTTAAAAAAATGCTTGGGCCTAACAGGTTCAGCTTACTGGAAAATAATTTTCAATGTACAGTATTTGTTGGTATATTGACTGGAAATAATCCAGCATAACACTACATTTATTTATTTATATATATATATATATATATATATATATATATATATACCTGTATATATATATATATATATATATATATATATATATATATATATATATATATATATATATATATATATATATATATATATATATATACATACACACACATACATATATATATATACATACACACACACACACACACATATTTACTAAGAATTCTATTGACCCAGCCAGGATTCGAACCCCCTGTCGCCCAGGATCACATCTCGGCATACAGAGAACCATAACCACTAGGCTAATGATTCATGGGATGACTGGGGTTCGAATCCTGGTTGGGTCAATGCAGTTCCTAGTGATTAATGGCTCTCTTCATGCAGCCTTTGTCATAGTGTATGTATGTATGTACTGTATGTTTGTGTATATGTATTATATATATATATATATATATATATAAACACACCTTTGAATGCAAACAGGCAAGACCTTCAACTCAAAAGATCAAAGCACTTGAAAAAATAAATAAACTTAAAAGTAATACCACAAATTAAAAAGAACAGGGCTACCAAACCTGTGTAATAATCTGAAGTGAAATATATGTACTAATAAAATATTTACAAGTTTCTTTGTGCCTGTTTTACATTCAATATATCAATGAATTATAAAATAAGCCTAATACCATCAAAATATGGCCTTTTCTGGTCAAAATTATTATTCATTTGACCTTGGAAAATGTAGATGGTATAGTATTTATGAATAGGAAAAATTAGCTTATACAGAATACTACCAGTTATAAAATAAAATACAAATGTTTAAAAATGTTCTCGAAACAAAATGTAGTGTTTACTTTTCTTTGTTATATATTTCCTTGTATAACTAACCATTCACTACACAACCACAAAAAATCAACGCAAAACTATCAATTAACCTCAGCCTAATGGCCAATTGTGTCATATGATTATCCTAATAACCATTTCAGGCTCAATATAAGCTATAAATGATTATAAGGGACAGCTATCAATGCTCTCCACTAGCCTCCATACTATTATCAATTGAAGCACATTTCTGCGATGAATCTCTCCTGACACAGCTCAATCCGACAAGCAAAGAATATCTTGTAGCGACACATCACCAAGTGTTGCAAGCACACTAGCACCATCCATCTCGTCACTTTTTCCATGAAGTTGATACGTATCAAAACTTGTAATCATCTGATTTTCAAAGTAAAATTTTCACACACACACAAAAATAATATTAACAGTACTGGAGCAATAGTGGATTCTTTTGGTAATAAGTAGTTTCTTATAGTTCTGTGTGGTTCTACATTTTCTAAGATGCTGTCACCCTCCTAGAACCAGTACTATGCTGCTTCTTCACTCTCATATAAAGTTACAGATGCTATATGTCCATTAGCCATTACCTGAAAAATATGAGAATGTGTGCATTGCAAGAAGATGTATAAACCACTTAATCTTTATGTGATAATATTTTCAATACTGCAATAATCTAACTGCCATAAAATGATGGGGGTAATTGCAATAATACCTCCTGGAGAAAGTTAATCTATTAAGACATTGAAGCATTATTTGAAAATTTTAAGAAGGTCATCAATGAACTTGAGAAATGGAAAAGGAACTAGATGGATGACAAAGGCAGTAAAACTTTTAATAAATATGCACATACTGAAGAAAATTTCCATCCACCAGGAGTCGGAGAAATTGTGAGATTTAAAGAAAAAGCATTAAATTCAGCTAAAAGACATTTTTAGCTGAAAGAAGCCAAGGAAAAAAAATTGCACAAAATATCAAGATAGATCCCAAGTCTTTTTAAGCTTATATATGCATTAAAACTATGACAGAAGACTCAATGGGATCCTTGAAGGATAAAACCAACCGAGTTATAACCAACAGATAAAAAGACAATGAACACTCCGAGTGAATGCTTTACATAAGTGTTCGTACAAGAAAGATTGAATAACATCCCCATATCAATACGAATGTTTGAAGCAGTGAAAGAGTTACATGCAATATATATTCGGGAAGAGCACTGATAATTTAAAGGACTCTAAAGCTGGAGGTATGGATGGAATTGAATCCAAAATTGTAAAGGAACTGGCTGATGAACTGTATCTCCACAAATTACTATTCGAAAAATGGCTAAATCAGCTTTTCTTAATCTGGGTTCCATGGAACCCAGATTAACTAGCGGTTCCACAAGAGAGTGACTGATAAGTTAAATAGGCTAATTCTAATCATATGCAATTGTATTTCTGAGTCATTATTGTGAGTCTGGTTGACCAGACCACCTACCAGGAGGACTTGTAAGAGATCGGTCCACGGGAAAGTTAATCCTCAGAATCAATGACACACAACAAACAAGATGATTAACACAAAGAAAGCAAAAGATTGTCTTAAATGGAAATTAATCCGACTAGAAAAATATTGAGAGTAGAGTACTGCAGGGCTCCACTTAATGCCAATCCTTTTTGTTATATTCATCTATGATGTAGATGAGAATATTTTAAAATGCATCAAATTTGCAGATGAGAATTTGAGGTGCTCAACAGGTAGGAGCAGCAGTGTCATCAACCAAACTTGATGAATACATTATGACATTTTAGTCCATTCTGGACCCATTTTCAAGTCATGACATGTCTTAATATGAGTTCCAAGATGGACTGAAATATAGTACAGTACAGTACTATAACTTTCATTTCGCATCACATGTGTGGGTTGGGTTATTTGAGCGATACTGCAACTAAATTAGGCACATTTAAATAGATATTGATTGATATACTGGTACCTCAAAAATAATGTCTTGATATGCATGGCAAAATGTTGAGCCAAAAGGGTTGGATGTGTTGGTGGAAGAGGATCGGTGGAGAACAACAGGCCGTCCCCGAGGCTTGATCCTGGATCCCAACGTATCCCACAAGGTTACACTCTGAACCTGTATGCAAAACATACAAATAAACCATCACATTACACAACACAATCCCAAATGTGTCCATGCAAATGGTGCATCAAACTATGTTAGCCATCAATCTATACACTGAAGAACACTTGTTGAATGTGATTTACACAAGAACAGTCTACAAAAAGAGCAATGATTTATGCAGTGAAACCAACTAGTTTTATATTTTATAGGGATTTGACTTCAAATATTAATTTGAAGTTATATCCTTAAGGTCATGAATATGGTTTAAAATCTTTAATAAAAATAAATTCTAATTTTTCTTAAAAGAAAGATATTGCAGCTTGCTCATTACTATCCAACCTGTGAATAAGTTAAGATGAATATGGGGATTAGATCAAAGCAAGTAATTATCAAAAGAAAGTGTACAGTTTGGGATAAGATCACAATAACTAAATAATAAAGTTTCCTCTCATGAAAACATGCCATTGAATAACATTTTACATGACATCATTTTAACCTTGCTACATAAAAATAATTATAAACCTATATTCTTCTTGAAGTCTTTAGCAATTGCCATACAATACAGAAGACACACATCAATTCAAATTATTCATTCTTGCAGTTCATAAAAGAATAAATGTACAGTTTAAGCATTTTTAACTTGTGTACTTTATCACTTTTCAGTGTACAGTCAGTACTTCAAGCATAACTCTCAGTTTGCTGTTTTATGCCTTTGGTGGAACACCTTAAACATAACACACGGAGGGACTGCCATCCCACACCGATAACATAATTGTCAGAAATAAACATAAAAGGAAATAAGAGCACATTATGTGGAAGAAAATAGTACTAAGATACCCATTGAAGGCTTATCCAATGCAACCAAGAGA
Source organism: Procambarus clarkii (assembly GCF_040958095.1). Lineage (NCBI taxonomy): Eukaryota > Metazoa > Arthropoda > Malacostraca > Decapoda > Cambaridae > Procambarus > Procambarus clarkii. The sequence continues at coordinate 13,602,582 of NC_091194.1, forward strand.
GAATCAATGTGGTGTCAAAAATAATAATCCAGACAATTTATGTGAATGTAGTAGCTCTCAACCTTCAATGTGTTAGCAATACAACTTCTAAACCAGCACGAGAGAGACACGTTTAAGTGAAGAAAATACCGAGGTAATGTGATGAGATCAAACTCGCAGCCCCATAGCATTACCTAAGAATTCTCTCAGATAAATCATGTCATTGTTGCTTCACTGTGCAGGTTAAGTGAGAGGAGTGAGACTCTGGGGAAAGAAATAATGACAAACTAAAGGAAAGTGCTGATAAAGGTGAGTGAAGGATCTTAGGTATTAACAGATGAAGCAAGCTCCAATGAATGCAACTAAACACTCTTGACTGTTTTTGTCTGCAAACCTAGTACTTTCATGGTTTGCTCGCAGTCTGCATATCCCTCAACTTGCTAACTTGAATTCACCTCTAAATTATGCCAATATGCTAACAGCATATCATACAAACACTGCTGGTACATCAAAACTGACCTTATAATATACATATTAATATTAATAACACCAATAAAAAGTATGAAATTGCCTTAAACCCTTAAAGAGCGCAATACATTTATAACTGGGGCGAGTAACAATTGCAGAATGGCGCACCACAGCTATAATTGGTTGGGAATACTGTATAAGATTTAAAAGTCCCACGGCTACACGGGGTTCACATCAGATTCAGGGCTCTAGTAAACAGATGCCATTTTTTTTTTTAAATTGTGGGCAACATTCCCGGGTGTGAAGGCCTCAATACTGAGTGAGAAATCAAGGCTGGTGCACACAGCATGAGCTAACAGCACTGCTGTTCACCTTGTGACCACAGTATCACCTAAAAATGTCAAAATATATATGTAACTAGTATTATTTAGCCATGATAGTATTACAGAAGAGCCTGACTGATAAAGATTGTGTACAATGTTCAGATATCAGTGAACACAATGCTGTTCAAGATGTTCACAAGGCTAGTCACAGCACACTGCCATTGTTTTATCCATCTAAGAATCTTTTAACAACTTCACATGCTCCTTTACAAAATAAACTTGTGGAAAATTATTAATGTACAGGATTTAGTGACCCAGACTCTGATAATAGCAGGATTGTGGGTGAGAATTAGCGATGTGCATAGTATGTTGGGAGGAGTAATCTTGGTGAGGGAGGGAGGGAGAGGTGGCATCGTTTGCTGACTCCGTGGGGCAACCTGTTATTATCTGGACTCACCATACCAGCTTAGTGGTTCGCTATGGTGAACACAAATGTAGATTTATATATATAGTGTAATAACAGCAAAAGAAGGGAGGGAGGAGCCATTTTGGTGATGGAGGTAGTGCCATCTGCTGGCTGGTGTGTGACTTGTCATGCAGTGCATTGTGGCCACTATGCTGTTTGGACACCATACCAGCTTAGTTGTACAGTTATAATGAATAAAACATATAGATACTTGTATAGTGTAATAAAATCACGAACAATATTGTGGGAGGAGGAATACTGGCGACTAAGGAGTTAAAGGAGGGAGGGAGGGAGGTAGTGTCTCCTGACTGGGTGTGACGGCCCACTCAATAACAGCAAAAGGAGTAGGTTGGGAGGAGCCATTTTGGTGAGGAAGGTGTTGGTGAGGGAGGTGTTGGTGAGGGAGAGAGTGAGGCTGTCATGTGCTAGCTGCTGTGTCATTTGTCATGCAGTTTTTTGTGGGCACTATGTTGTTTGGACACCATACCAGCTTAGTTGTTCAGTTATGGTGACCAAAACATGTAGATACTGTACTTATATGTAACATGTGTGTATATAGTGTAATAAAAGTACAAACAGTATTGAGGGATGAGGACTGTTAGCGACTAAGGTGTTGAAGGAGGGAGGGAGGGAGGGAGGTACCGTCTGCTAGCTGGTGTGTGGCAGCCCACTCTTGTTGTTTGGGGTCATCACACCAATTTAGTGGTCACTATGGTAAACAAAACATGCAGTACAGGTACTTATATATAATGTGTAAATAGAGTGTAATAACAGCAAAACTATTTGTTTATTGTTTTAAGAACATAATAGTTAAATCACAAATATGCACATCATACTTTTGAGTATATCGATGGTTCATACATTATATAAATATACCACACTACACACTATTGAATAATATTACCAAGAAAAAAGAAAAAAAAAGGGAAAAAATCAGAGACATTGAAGTAATTAGATAATATCTTTGTGGCACCTTCTGCCCGACAGCGCGGGTGGAGGAGACCAGCACCTATTTTTTTCCAGAATTCTTCGCCCTATTGCAGCCAAAATATGTCACCTACGATTTTTTTCCCCCTTTATCAGGAAACACATTTTAACAACCTTAGAAGAAAAAAGTTTAGATTTTTTCTTAAGCCTAGCAGTGTTGCAGGCTATAATCCCAGGAGTTAACAAAGCAGGTTGGATGGGTCGAGCATGCAAAGCATGCAATGCAGCTGATCCTTGAGATCAACAGACAGGGAATGAGTAAAGAAGTACAAGCTGGGAACAAGCCCCGCCAGACTCCGAGTCAGTGTTGTCCCTGACCCAACAGGCAGCATGATGGAGGCAGTATGGATGAGCATTTCCCTGAGGCAGGGGCAATGAACAACCTTCGACTTCGCACAAGGCGTGAGCTGGCTTGTAAGAAGTAGCCATTCTATGACCTACCACACAAAAGTTTTCCAGGGCTGGCAGGGTGAATCAGCCTAATGAGAAGCCCAGGCACTGAGGCCAGATAAGCCGGTAGAACCCTGTCAGGTAGGCTAACTGACAACATCAGGGGCAACAGAAGAGGACTACCAACACAACCTAGGCTTGCCTAATAAGAAGCTAAGCAGACCTCCTTCGTATAAACAAGTTGAGAGAACAAAATTAAAATGAAAACAAAAACCCCTGAAGACACACAACAAACTGGCAGTCAGAGAAACATCAGCCACTATGTTGAAGTAAAGCTGGCTGCATCAGCAGCAACGTGTCCCACCCAGCCAATAACACTTCCCTACCCGGGACAAGACAAAAAGCCCTAGACCCCCCTGACGTACTTCAAGGGCGAGGACAACATCAAGTGTTGGAGTCCTCTAATGGGGAGCGCTTTCCGAATGCCCCAGGGAAGATAAACCTGACACCCAAGGGCAGTACTCACAGAGCACCTAGGAAAGGTCACCCTAGGTGCATGCTGCTCCTATACACTAAGACATCTGGCCACCACACCACACACGGCTGGAACAGTCACACAGGGCAAAAATACAGAACAGGAACTTGAGGCCAGAGGTGATTGATCTGACCACCAGCACATCAGTTCAAGAACTGGAGTGATGGGCTGCAGGCTCCCCCTCCCCTCTATGGGGGGAAGGGATGCCGCTAATGAGCGAGAGTGCTAGTTGCGTGAAGTCTTGCTTGTTGGGTTTCTTCCTAGCGGAGTTATTTTGATCTTTTAGGATGTAGATTGCACAGGTTAACCAGACAGCGGTCTGCTTTGATTTGCCTACTGTAATGTGACTTTAAAGCGTTGGTGTTCGGCTGTTTCAAAAGCTGGGGGCAGGGCCTCGTCACATAACAAAAAAAAAAAGAGAAGTTTGTCCCTTTGTCTGTGGTAAGGTAATGGGAAGACACACAAAACACAAAGTATATAAACAATGAAATTTTAATTACTCTAGAAAACAAGACATGAATAAAGACAATCTCGTAAAATTCAAAACAGGTCAAAAAACAAAACAACATGAATAATTACTGGAAATATAAAGTTACTCTAAGACAAGAATGCAAGTTAAAATAAATCAAATAAGTGAGGTACTGGGAATACTGGCTTCAAGCTGCCACCTCCCTTAGTACACGACAGCCAAGGCTTAGTCTACTAGCGAGAGATGTCAACTCCAAGGAGCACAGAGATATTCTAGTAGACTAAGCCTTGGCTGTCGTGTACTAAGGGAGGTGGCAGCTTGAAGCCAGTATTCCCAGCACCTCACTTATTTGATTTATTTTAACTTGCATTCTTGTCTTAGAGAAACTTTTCATTGACAGTAATTATTCATGTTGTTTTGTTTGTTGATCTATTTTGAATTTTACGAGATTGTCTTTATTCATGTCTTGTTTTCTAGAGTAATTAAAATTTCATTGTTTATATACTTTGTGTTTTGTGTGTCTTCCCATTACCTTACCACAGACAAAAGGACAAACTTCTCTCTTTTTTTTTTTGTTATGTGACGAGGCCCTGCCCCCAGCTTTTGAAACAGCCGAACACCAACGCTTTACCGTCACACTACCTTTCTAGGTCCTTCCCCGGTCGATGGCAATTATGACATACAGTACAGTACTCTACTTTAAATGTAAAGTGCTCATAGGCCATTGCTTCCCGCACCTCTCTGAGAGGGGCCAGGTTCTGGCTCGTGGTCCCCAGTAGGCATATCTCCTGCGACTCATGACCCCAAACTAATATAGCACATATCAATTTGGATAGCTTCAGGGAGCTGACGGGGCTCCCTTCAGAAAAAAATGCATTTATTGAAAGAATAATAGAGTGGGGAAGAAAATAGTAACGAGCATAACTAATAAGTAACAGGGAAAGGGGGGCACCCAGATCCAACAAAGAATTCAAACGACAGAATATTTAAATTATAATGCAAAAGGTGAAAACAAGCCCTTGAGGAGGGGCATAAAGAGCTACACACTTCCCATTGTCACTGATAGACAAGCACCTTTCTCACTTTCCCCACAACTGTGCCCATGGGGGGTAATCAATCATAATGACAACTCCATTAGCTCAGTCGAATCATAATTCTTAAACAGAGGATAGACGAATGATTCTATGACTGTCAGCTTTGTCTGGATACTGCAGCATTGCTTGGATACTGCATCTTTGTTTGGACACTGCAGTTTGTTTGGATACTGCAGCTTTGTTTGGATTATATAATCATTGTAGGAGATTATGGATGTATAAAAATAAATCCAGAATGCTTATCGCTTTGTAACAAAAGCTTGAAAAGCTATTTGGTTAATTTATTTGTAGAAAAGTTGTGATTTCAATATAACCGGAACCACAATTTTGTTTAAGTCATACTGGACAAATTGCATACAGTATAAAGTTGTGAATTTACAATGTAACAAACTGTATATAATTTCCTAATACAATATTAACACAGATCAAGGCTGGTAATTTGACTTGACCGGCTATATGCAGATGAAGAGTATCACAATAATGTGGCAGAAGAAATGATGACTAAACCACAACTCGGAAGATGGAGAAGCGACGTTGTTTCGGTTCATCCTGGACCATTATCAAGTCTTGACCTGCTATAGGTAAATAAATGATCTCATGCACTAATGTACAAAGGCATAAGCGTCAAAGTTGCTGATATTAGTCCACAAAAAGTTCTGGGAGATGTTAAGAGACTGATTTTATGGCACGTGCAGCCGAGGTATCTGTGGGAAAGCATTACCAAACCGATTTCAGAGCACTTACAGACAAGGTGTGTGTCGGGAAGCATGCAAGGGAAAGAAAGTGCAAAAACCAGTTTTCTGTTTACAATGAATAAAAGGTAAAATCTGCCCGAAACGCTTTGCGTAATAGTGGCTTTAGGCATTGTATGTACTAGCTCTATCTATAAAGCCAACAAACTTTGTAAAATCTCTTTATGTATGTACCTTACCTAAATAAAAATTATTATTATTATTATTATTATTATTATTATTATTATTATTATTATTATTATTATTATTATTATTATTATAAAGTGCTCTAAAAGTGAGAGAGCAATTGGTTCACTTTATCTTAATTTGTACAAGCTGCTATACGTAAATGGGATTAGAAGATACCTTCACTAGTTTTCTTTATTTGATATGAAAAATGGTGTACTGTGTAATAATCGAGAAAGGGAGTACGTGTACTACATAATACCGTAGAAAATGAACCCAAAGCAGACTGGGATCTCTTGGTATTCTATGCACCGATCTTCACCCATTATCCAGTGAAATGGTCTGTGAAGTTATGGACCGTGGGGTCATAGGTTGTCGAGTCATGGACTGTGTAGTCATGAGTTATGTAGTCTTCTTTAAGTCTCCAAAACTTCATATACCCTCCCCCAACACCCACCCATCCACCCACACACACACACACACACACACACACACACAGGAATCTGTACACCAGTTGATTGACGATTGAGAGACGGGACCAAAGAGCCAGAGCTCAACCCCCGCAAGCACAATTAGGTGAGTACACACACACACACACAGGGGGTCTGGTAGCTGAGCGGACAGTGCGCAGGACTCTTAATTCTGTGGCCCGGGTTCGATTCCTGGACCAGGCAGAAACAAATGGGCAAAGTTTCTTTCACCCCTGATGCCCCTGTTCCCTAGCAGTAAATAGGTACCTGGGAGTTAGACAGCTGTTACGGAGCTGCTTCCTGGGTTTGTGTGTGTGTGTGGGAGGGGGGGGAGGAAATTAGTTAGTAGTTAGTTACAGTTGAGAGGTAGGCCGAAAACGCAGAGCTCAACCCCCGCAAAAACAACTAGGTGAATACAAATACACACACACACAGGTGGGACCAAAGAGCCAAAGCTCAATCATCGCAGGCACGACTAGGTGAGTACACACACTATACCTACACCTCACCTAAAACCACCCATCAATATCATTATTCCACTACAAGGTTTTGTCTTCCTCTTCTCTTCCTACCTTACAGTTCTTTGAATTAATAGATTAAATGATTAAAGAAGTGATAACTTACCAACAGTAAGATAGAAAAAGCATAACATTGAGAAAATATTTTTTGTAGTAACATATTTTGGAGTAATTACAGTAAGTTGCTTACAGTTGCAGCTATTTTGGAGTAACTACAGTAAATTTAATGATGTACATTACACAAAAGAGCAGCTGACAGACTACAAATGACACACAGCTACAGAGGAAAGTTTCTCAATAATAGATTACAAATGACACAGCTACAGAGGAATGTTTCTCAATAATAGACTACAAAATGACACAGCTACAGAGGAAAGTTTCTCAATAATCACTGCTGGAAAAAGGTAAGCAATATCAAACCAGTGAAAGGACAATGGGCTTGGTCTTTGTTTTAACCTCTTACCATATTTATAACATATAGCCAGAGCACAAGGATGGGTCGTTACGTAATTCACCAGTCGGAGGTCAGCGTCGAATCGTTGTTCAGGAGTTAGATGAAAATCAACAAAAGAATACACTTTAAAATCAACTCAGGTTAAATTGCCGGTTTGCATAATAAGTTACTGGGGTTTTAAGTTATAACCAGTTGTGGGATTTAGCCAGTTCGCCCTATATTAGCCCTAAATGGCCAAAACGGTCCTTTTTCCTATGACTTCATATATGATTTTTATATATTATGAATATACATTTTAGAAAACAATTACTTTAAACTGAACATATACATATGAACATGTTCATATATAACATAGTTTATATGACCATGTTCATATAAACTGAACACCTGAAAAATTTTCAGGTGTCAACATAAGTGTCCCAGTAGTCCAGTCGGGTTTGTTCTCGACTTACAATTAGAAATTCTGGGTTCAAATCTCGGCATGAGAGAAATGGCTAGCTGTGTTTTCTATCGCCTAATGCACCTGTTCACCAAGCAGTAAATAGGCACCCAGGAGTTAGTCAGCTTGTAGTGGGGATGCATCCTAGGAGGAAGGGTTGGTAGTCTGACCTTGGCACATGGACACACACAGTGCCCAGAGTTTGGGTGGCAAGTGGGCTTCAAATCTAAAGTGCGTGGCAAGGAATAAATATTGGTCGGTTGTGATGTGTGTTTCTCACGCACATTGCCAGTTTTATTTATCTTATTTGTTTCATGTATAAATGATTATTTATTACTTTATTGTAAGTAGGCAATACGAATTTATCATCTTTATACCTCCTTTGTCACACACACATCACAAACCCCCAATGAACAATTGTTATTTTCATGTTTTTTTTAATCTTTTATTTATAATTTTTTTGTTAAAACAGACCATTGTTTCACTCCACACCCTCATGGTTACAACTATAAATGCATAATTAAGTTGTGAACTGCATTTTTAAGGGAATTGAAATGGGTAAATACTATTTTTTTAATGCAGGGGAAGGGTGAATCAGTTATTACAAATCTTGAATCCCACAAGTGGTTATAGCCCTCACTACCTCTCAGACACATGCTCCGTTCACTACTCATACAACAACCATGTACAACACTCAGAATAAATATCAGTGCAGCAAATTTATTTACAAAAGCCCTCCATTAATATATATAAAACTGCCATATGAATGGCAATTACTAACTTTATCAATACTCTAGTGCTAGCCTAATTGGTGAATAGGTTTCAAGTCACTAACTTTTTATGTAATATAACTAATAGAAAATATTAAAAATCTACATTTCTACAAGCATGCAGTGCTTTTAGTATATAATAAGGAAAGATATTAATAACTACAATGAAACTAACAACTTTACAAGCTATAACTTGAAACATAATTCAATGATTCAAGGAATACACATTAATATTCATGGACATGCAGAGAGTACACAGACTAAATACTTATCAAACATTCACACACACCAGAATATGTTTTATAGTATTTGATTCACCGAGTAATGTTCAAGTCGAACACTCACCACAACGGCAACAAGCTATGCATCATACCGTAATTGTGGAGGGTAAGTCAATGAGCTGCGTTGCGTCCTCGGGCTGGCGTGGAACAGTAAGAGGGAGCTCAAACTCACATCGGTGGTACATGTTGAAGTTGAAATGCCCCGGGAAGTTGGTATGCAGAACAAACTTCTTGGCACGCTGAGTTTTGGCATCAAAGAGAATGTCCTACAAAACAAAAATTAAATGTATAAACAATTAGTAAATGCATATAAGGTGTCTAAATTACACAACCTACCTTGGTAAAATGAATTGCAGACAGGAATAAACCAAACCCAAATGACACTCAAAACAATCTGTTTAATGTAATGAAACACCATTTTCTGGGTCAGCCCCAGAGGCTCTGTGGAGCTATAGGACTAATGTAAACTATATTAGTCTGGGACTTCAGTCAGTGGAGTCCTGCCTACTGAGGACCAGAGTCGGAACGTGGCCCCCCTCAGAGAGGCACAGGGAGCAATGGCTTAAGGAGACCCCTCTTCTATTTTGGGGTATTCCTTGTCTGCTTTCGACCAGGGTTAGGCACCCAGAAAGGTAGGTATCTCACAACAAACTCCACATGGTAGAAATTGTAAAAACTAAAGACCGAACAGAGAAATAGAACTCCCCAAAAGAAAACAAAGGTAACCTGCAAACAAGCAATTGTCATTCACTGCCACCGCGCAGCTTGTCCACGCAGCCATCCCCTCCCCAAGTGGGGGAGCGGAGACCCCTGGACCCACACACTGGCCCCTCACACCTCAGTTTGGAGGCTGAGCATCAAAAACTAAACCGCTGACCGGAGGGAGGGAGTGTGTCAGGGAGCCTCCGGGACTTACTCAGAAAATGCCATTTCATTACATTCAACGCTGATTTGATTTTCTGTGGGAAGCCGCTTTGGCTCCCAGGAGCTACATAGCCACAAATAAGTAAAAAGAGGGACTTACCTGGGAGGCAGCCACACCACGAGGATCAACTCTTGGACGAAACAACTGGTTGTAACCTGCAACTCAAAGCCACATACGAATGACTGGGACCCGGAACATTAACCAAATTATGGGCAGCCAGGACCCTGTTCGACCTGCGAAACCCCGTGCCCAAATGTCAGCCAAGACAAGTGGCCAGACAAGGCAGTCAAAGCAGCATACTTATGATCGTCATGGGCATGAGGGTAGACCGCAGGCTGGCTAGATTTAATAATCCTGTTGATGCCCTAAGAGACCCAAGCCCTGGAACAGGGAAGAAACTGGATTAGCCTAAAGAGCATCCACGGCCCCAGAGGCCAAAGTGCACAGGTAACGGCACAGAGCCTATTCCCTCTTGTTGACTGTATGTCAACAAGAGGGAATAGGGCTATAACTGGACCCCTGAGAGGTGATCAAGCATGGGGGGACTAAAGGAGGGCCACCAAAATACCTTAGCAGGACTAAAAGTCAAACCAGGCAGACCATCTCCAAGCAAGCAAGCAAGCAAGCAAGCAAGCAAGCAAGCAAGCAAGCAAGCAAGCAAGCAAACAAAAAAAAAAAAAAAAAAAAAAAAAAAAGAGGAACAGGGAACAAGGCCACCACGTTGGTAGGGATGCTTGAGGTTATCTTGAGATGATTTCGGGGCTTTTTAGTGCCCCCGCGGCCCGGTCCTCGACCAGGCCTCCACCCCCAGGAAGCGGCCCGTGACAGCTGACTAACACCCAGGTACCTATTTTACTGCTAGGTAACAGGGGCATAGGGTGAAAGAAACTCTGCCCATTGTTTCTTGCCGGTGCCTGGGATCGAATCCAGGACCACAGGATAACAAGTCCAGCGTGCTGTCCGCTCGGCTACTGCTGAGCAGTACCTCACACCCCAAATCGGCAACACCACCACCACTTCCTACCCAAGGCCAAACAAAGGCCACTAAATCCCAGTTGGCCCCAAGGCGGGACAACTGCTGAGCAACAGGAACCCCTACGGAAGTAAAGCCCGAGAGCACCTGGGAAGGTAACCGTAGAACCAAAGGGTAGTACTGTACTCACAGGGCACGTAGGGAAGGCCGTCCTAAGTGCATGCAGCCCTCGGTACAGTATGTTACTCATGGCCAACGTGCCACAAACAGCAGGAAACACCATAAGGGCACAAAATCCATCAAATTCTGAGGCCGAGTCAAGATCTGCTCCAGAAGCGCTTCAGCCATGAAATGAGGTGTAGGTCCGGAGCTCCCTTCTCCCCCCTTCCAGGGAGGGGAGGTCTGGCGGTGGCGGTGACCTTCGCTTTCTTTTGGGGAGTTCTTTTTCTCTGTTTGGTCTTGGGTTTTTACAATTTCTACCATGTGGGGTTTGTTTTGAGATGCCTATTTTCCTGGGTACCTTATCCTGGTTGATGGCAGACAAGGAATACCCCAAATACAAGAGCATCTCAAGTCATTGCTCCCTGTGCCTCTCAGAGGGAAGGGGGGGGCCAGGTTCTGGTTCTGGTCCCCAGTTTTCAGGACTCCATTGACTGAAGCCCCAGACTAATATAGTGTATATTAGTCCTATAGCTCCAAGGAGCCAAAAGGGCTCCCCACAGAAAAGCCACCCCAAAAAAGTGACATTGTTTTGTGTAAGGTATTACTTAAACAATTGTCCCTCAAAGTGCAGTCATCATTGTGTGTGGATCATCTAGTGAAATTTGGTTATCACATTTAGATTTTGTCAATGTTTGATTATTAAAGTTGCCCATATGGCTCAATAGCATAATGGTGCCTCTCAGCATTCATGAGAGGCTGTAAAATAATGATTATAACACTTACCTAGGCTAACACAAGACACACACACACTGTATATATTTATTTTGGAATTATTTTTACTTTTATATACAGCTCATAATTATATCCAACCAAACACATTTGAATATGTCTAACACATGCTTAAAATAATCCAGTGATACCACGTCTATTATGATACATTGAAATTTGTTCCATAAATCTGGTTTTCATAAACCTAGTTTCCAAGTCAGTATTTACCCAGGTCTTTCCTGAATCTAAACTTTTCTAATTTATATCCAATGTTTTGAGTTCTATTTTGTGTAAATATATTTGAACCCTATCATATCAACTTTGTTATACCTTATCATCCATTTATATATGCCAATCATGTCACTCTTTACTCTTTTGTCTTCCTAGAGAATCCAAATTCAGCTTTTTAATGCAGATGAGGAGTCACAATAACATGGCTGAAGATAATAAGCAGCAATAATAACAATAAGCAGCAGGGCGGCGCTCCATCAAGTGACCATGAGTTAAGCGAGTATGGCCAATACCCAACCTTGCCAGAACCGTCTTCCATCACCGGTTATGGTGGTAGGACGGCCACGAGGACACACAACTCAAGAGTATGCAGTTTGTTACCAGTAACAGAAGACCAACAAGCCTGCCAACGGGCAAGGATGGAGGAATGGATAACTGGGTAAAATTCGGACTAAGGAATACCTTTACAAGAGATGGGACAAGAGCGGACAGCTTCCCTGGCAGCAGCATCCACACGCTCATTTAAAGAGACGCCAATATGGCTGGGAACCCAGCAAAACTCAACCGACTTAAATTTACTGTGAATAAGAAACAGCCAATGCTGGATCTCGACAACCACTGGATGAACCGGATTAAAGGACCCAAGAGCCATAATGGCGCTACGAGAGTCAACAACAACTACAAAGGAAGATTGACAATGAGAAAGCAGGAGACGAAGAGCATAGAGAATAGCATAAAGTCTCAGTGTGAAGATGCTAGTCTCCAGAGGTAAGCGACGCATATATGTGCAATCAGGAAAAACAACAGAGTAGCCTACACTGTCCGCAGACTTAGACTCATCGGTGAAGATGGAAACGGAGCGGAAGTGAGCAGAAAGGTGCCCAAGGAAAAGGCGTTTTAGAACCGTAGGAGGGGGTAAAAGCTTTAGTGATGCGGGTTAAGGATGTACAAAACTGCGGAAGGGGGACTCTCCACGGGGGCAAAGAAGGAACAACACGAGGAGAAACATTAGAAATGCGAACTTAAAGAGAATCCTGTAAGCAAGATAACCGGCCAGAAAGAGGGAGGTGGTGAAGAGGAACAGGAACCACAGGAGGGGCAAATGTTAAAGCACGACAGAGGCAAGAGGAAGGATGTTGCAAGGACCGCGCAAGAGAGCGAAGACAGTAATGATCACAGTGGTCCTGGAGAGATAGGAAGCCAGTGTCAACATACACGCTGAGGATGGGAGTCGAACGAAAAGCACCAGAACTGAGGCGCAACCCAGTATGGTGCAAAACATCATGACGGCAAGAGTAGAAGAAGCAGATGAGCAAGGGATTAACGACAACTGAAATCACCCAGCAGGAGCACAGGCTTCGGCAAGGAGTCCAGTAGGCGTTTCAGATTGGGAAGAGAAAGCGGGACACTCGGGATAGATAAATGGAACAAACGGTGTACCATTTCCTCACAAAGATACGAGCAGCAGAACAATGGAGTGGCGAAGGAAAGAGTAAGGGGAAAAAGGGAACATCAGAGCAATTCAAGAGAGCAGAAAAGTTAGGAGCCCCAACAACAGCTGGGGAGGGGGGGGGGGGGGGAAGAGAGAAAGGAATAGCCACGAAAGCGACCAGGACGAGCACCAAGCATCGGCTCCTGGAGACAGACACAAAGGGGCGAAAACTGCAAAATCAGAAGTTGGAGTTCAAGGAAATTGGCGTAATAACCACGAACGTTCCATTGAAGAATAGACATCGACAAGAAGAGAAAGGACAGCAACAGAGAACAACAAAGAAACAAAGGTGAAAAGGGAACACAGCACGTTGAAGAAAATCAGGGTTAGGAGGCATGGGTAAACCGAGTAAAGAAGGAGGGAAGGGAGCTGGAGGACCGACCAGGGGCGGATGAATAGGGTCCAGAGGAGGAAGAGGGGGGATAACCAGGGGTCAAGGACAGTAGCAGGAGGGGGGCAGAAACCAGGGAGTGCACCTCAGCAAGGGCAGCAACCGAGAGGGAAGCGGGGGCCAAAGAGACCTCCATAGCAGGAATAGGAGGGGTAACCACTGAAACGGGAGGGGACGGAGAGAGTGTCAGAGGTAGGAAGCGAGGAAGATAGCGAAGCCTTTTTACCCGCCGGGGAGGAGGGAGAGGAGCCAGGCTTACGCTTCTGACTCAAAAGAGACAGGCGTCCCAGCAACAATGTACTGGGCAATGGATTCTAGCGTCTCAACAGGAGAAGCAGAACGAGAGCATACACGAAGGCCGTTGGGAGAGCAATGGACATCAGCCCGTACTGACAGGCGGCGTGGAGAGCCAATAAACGGAGGAGAAAGATGGGATGGAGGATCGGAGGGAGATGAGGAAGAAGACACAGGAGACATGACAGACCGGGCAGAATGAAGGGAAACCCCAGACTGAGAACCAGGAGGGGGACCCTCCTGCGGGTGCAAGAGTATGCCTCCTCAAACACCCGGGCATCAAAACAAAAGAAGACCAAAAGAATGATCAAAACAGGCACAAGGTCAGTGAGAAATGACAACAAGAAAGGAGAAGAGGGGGAAGAAAAACAAAAGGAAAAGGAAAAGTTGTCCAGCAGAATTAGAGAGGACAGCAGCAGGAGCACAAGGCTACGAAAGGACAGAGATGCTCCTTAACCACTGCACTGCGCAAAGTGCCTTTAGGCGCTCAGAGAGTTGTGCTTTTTGTTTTTTAATTTGGCTATATTTTAATGTTATTTAATGTTTTCATTACTATTTGTGTTTTGAAATGGAAATAGTTGACTTTGGAAACATTTTGACATTAAATTTACCTGAACATTTGTAAAAATAACAAAAATATGTCCTTGACAATTGCACCAAGACGTTTTTGCCGAAAATAGGTGAGCAGTGCAAGGGTTAAGGACTGTCTTAAGGAGCATCACACTCCGGCAGCCGCCCACCAAGCCCCCTCACGGCAACAAGCTGGACAGGAAGGGGGGGGGGCAAAAGGAAAGAATAGGATGAAAGGTATGAAATTAAAATTTTGCTCAAGCACATTCTATTTGTAAACATTCTGACAATTTCTTTTATAGCTTAATTATGGTTTTACATCCTATTATAAAATTTAATGACTCATAATATCTAGTGAATTGTTAAAAAAGCCTCATTTGGATGTACAGTAATGAAGTGTTGTAGTTTGACTGCCTTTTGTACAATATATCCAGAATTTCCAAAATATCATTTGTATAAACTCTGCTTTTTTATCTTTTTACATAATATTTGTATATTTTGTGTACATCCCTTACATATCATTTGAACAGCACAGTTTATATTTTGTATATCTCATAAATATTGGCAGTACTACATTAACAAATACTTTGTATATCCTTTGCATAACCTTTGTATATAAATGGTGGAATGTTGACCTTATAGCTATTCTGGTTAAAAATTGTTTGCTGTACATTAATGCATTAAAATAAAATGACTTGCACTTAAACTAAGCCATAAACTAAGCAACCATACCAATCCTAGAGTAAAATAGTTGAAGAAGAAATCGGAGCGTATAGTAGCTTTCCGCGCATGGGCATTGTGAATTTTCATTTTGTCTTCAGATTTATAGAAAATTCGCGACGGTGCCCCTAGAGCAATTGCTACTTCTTGACATGAAGCCCCAAAGTGGACAGTCCGAATGAATGTCTGACGAGATTCATGATGGCGTGATCTCCCTGAAAAAATAAACAATAGTGATAATTGTAATCAGATAATTTACTGATAAAGTATGCATACATCATACTGGTATTCAGGTAATTTTTGAAAATGCAAATACTATCCAGTACAACCAAGTTCAACTCCAACAGAATTCACTCTTAACTGGAGTCTAGATGCAAATACAGGATTATGATCCAGTGAATTGGGCTTGTAAATAAAAAAATTACTTTTCTGTGTGTCATCATTAAAATAAGGAAAATATGAGTTCCTATATTTGCACAAATAAAAACTTAACTTCTGATACAAAACTGTGGAAAACAAAAAGATTGAGTCAGAACAAAAGTATGGTTGCACTTGGGGGGTACAGTACCAATTAATCCAGCTAATTTGAACTTTACTCAACAGGATCAGGTATTGTCTTTCTTAGAAAAAACTAATTTAGCTGCACTCATTTGAACTGGTATTGCTTAGACAATAAATACATGGAACTCAACATTTATGTAAGGATGTGTCTATATATACATACAGCTGAAAAGTAAGGAATTGAGAGGACTGAGAATTGAGCTAAATGGAGTCATAAGTCATCTGCTCCTGTAATCACCTGTGTCAAAAAAGTTAATAACTGCAGTATCAGATACAATTTTACCAATACTAATACAAAAATATTGGTACACTGCTAATTATGAATATCCTTTCTTATTTTCAATTACATAATATAATAAGAAAAAATCTGATCAGAAAGTTGAGTTCATTACAAAATTAAGACAACCTTGAGATTAAGGAAGTTAAATCAAATCAATGAAGACATTTCCAGTACACATACACACATATGGCTAAGCCTGTTGGCCCCAAGCATGATAATTTACAATCACTTCAAACAGCAGCTGAATAGTGGCGGGGGTTAAAAAGATAAAAAACCAGCGTTGAATGTAATGAAACGCCATTTTCTGGGTGAGCCCCGGAGGCTCCCTGGAGCTTATCGGGCTAATGTGTGTTATGTTAGACCGGGACATTAGCTAAGGAGTTCAGACCTACCAGGGACCAGCGCCAGAACCTGGCCCCTTCAGAGAGGTTTCAGGGAGCAATGGCCCTGGAAAACCCCATATGGTTGGGGGTTTTCCTTATCTGCCATCGACCGGGGTTAGGCACCCAGAAAGGTAGGCGTAACAAAACAAACCCCACATGGTAAGAAACTACAACAAAAACCGAACAGAGAGGTAGAAAACTCCCTACAATCCCAAGGAAACAAGCAAACAAGCAAACATCACACTTTACTGCCGCGCCGATCGTCCGCGCAGCCCTCCCCACCCCGGGAGGGGGAGGGGGGAGCCCCGGACCTACCGCGCCGGCTGCCAAGCTCCAGTTCGGAAGCTAAGCGTCAACCAACGCGAAAAAACCGCCGACCGGTGGGAGGGAGGGTTTCCAGGGAGCCTCCGGGGCTCACCCAGAAAATGGCGTTTCATTACATTCAACGCTGGTTTTCTGTGGGGAGCCCCTACGGCTCCCTGGAGCTTCATACCCAAAGAGAAGGAAAAGAAAGGGCTAACCCGGGAGGCGGCCGCCACAAACTCTGCAACGCAAAGCCAAGACAACCGGTCGCAAACCTGCGACCCAAGGCAACAAGAACGCCCAAGAACAGACGCACATATGGATGGGCGGCCAAAAACCTGTGCGACCCACAATTTCCTGCGCCCGAAACGTCACCAACACAGCAGCAATTGCTGCAAACGTCTGAACAGCACGGGCGCAAAGACAGACCGCAGTAAGAAGGAAAACACTGCGGACGACCCGGGAAACCCGAGCCCTGAAAACAGGGAACGAAGGAACCGGATCAACCACAGCGCATCCCCAGGCACGGTACGCCGGCAACAGCAAAAAGCACAACTGGACAACACAGGACGCACCCCCCGGCCAAACCAAACAAGTACCAATACCCCAAGAACCCCTCCGGAAAGCAGCCGTCTCGACCGTCGCCAGGACAGAGAAAGGCTGCACACCAATAAAGCTACCACCAGTACCAAAGAGGAGGAAACTGAAACCGAAGGGGCTACCACAAACTGAGGGGAAGAGAAGAAGGCACCCTGAACAAGGACCAGGATGGCTCAGGCGACTCATGAGCAGGCCGGAGGGGAAACAAAACGCGAGAAGACGTAAGAACCGTCATACAGTCTCCAAGACGAAGCTCGCAGGTGGGACACCGTCAACAAAGCCACCTGAACACCATAGAGATGGCGATACCTGCGTCAAAATACCAGACGCGAAGAGCCAAAGAGAAGGCCGAACCAGTCACGGACAGGACCGATTCGGCCTGCTGAAAGAGGCGAAGCCTCAGGAAAAACGCCCCGGGTACGGACACCTATCAAGCAGCGTCTGAAAAGAAGGCCGGGCCGGCCACAGTGGAACCATAAGGACTGTTCTCGTGGGAATGGGCTGCAACTGAACCAGAACCCGAAGCAACAGCTGGACCGGGAGAAGAGGTACAGGTACCCCCCACCTCGACCAGGCCTGCCGAAAGCCTCCACCGTGAAGTCCTCGCAGGTGGGAAGGGCGCCACAAAACGGGCGACGCCTAGACCACGCCGACCCGAAGACGTCCATGGCCAGGAGTCCATAAGCCCAACAGAGCCAACAAAACGAATCGGCGACGACTGGCCAACCCACGAAGAGGAATGAACCGAGACAGCTGTCCACCAGGACGCAGGACACACCCCGGACACGAACCACACGGTTAACCAAACCCCCTGTGGTTCCGGCAAGAACCACCAGAGAACAGTCCAAACAGAGCTGAATGGTAGAGTACCTAGTGACCCAAACCCTCCGAAGCGCAAACCAGACAGCCATGAACACCTGAACCGGGCTGTGAGCCCGACGGACAGACAGACTCCATCAACCTCGGCCGACCTGGTGAGCACTGGTCACAAAGCCCCGGCCGAGAGACGACCCGTCCGTGAACACATCGAGCGAAGGCTCGGGGAGCCGCCAAGGCACGGAACCCCGAAAACCCCAAAGAGGAAGCTGGTGACGCAGCACCAACACCAGATCCCCAGAGGAACCCAAGGAATGCAAGAGGCGGAAGTGGAGTCTCCGTAGGAACCAACCGACGCCGGAGCCAAACCCGACTCCGCGGGCAGACAAGCACGCCAAAGTGCAAACTCCCGCACAACCGCCCAAGCAACCGCTGAGCAACCCGGGACCCCCTCCTGAACAGCCAAAGGCGGGACCACAGCCACAGTAACACTTCTGGAGGGAAGACAATGAGGGGCCCAAGAGCCTGAAACAAGGCCCAGGTCCGAACCCGGGACGGAAACAGAAGGTAAAACCTCCAGATCACCAGGAAACCAAACCCAGCGATCTGGAAAGAACCATCCCCTGGCGAGCAGACAAGCGGACTGACTGGGAGCCCACTCCAGCCAGTCGTCGAGGTAGGCCAGACACCGAATCTCAGACGCAGACAGGGCACTAAGATCCGGTAAAGATGCAAAGAGTATACAAAGTGCCCTTCACAAAATAGGGAATGCAATAAAAACAGCAAACCTGAAGCCCCACCACCAAAGCATTGTATGACAATCATAAGAAGACATATTATGACACATGACAATCATTATATGACAATATGACAATTATAATCAAAGCATTATATGACAAAGAGTGCTGGGAAGACGGGACACCACGAGAGTAGCTCTCATCCTGTAACTACACTTAGGTAAGTACACATAGGTAATTACCAACCGTGCTAGCCCCAGAAAAACTGGAGAGGAACGTGCCAAGAAGTGACCTGGAGGTCCAGGTCCACCATCCATGCACCCGGCCCTAACAGAATCCGAACAGGAGACAACAGTCCTCCGAGCAGGGCAGAGGATCCAGGGCGCAGACGGAAGTAGTCCAGAAGAACTGCAGACTGGAAAAGCTCATGACTGCAAAGAGCAGACGGGAAAAGCTCATGACTGCAAAGAGCAGACGGGAAGCCCAGAAGGATGGGGCGGATCGACCACGCCCCACGCACCCACGAAGAGGAAATGACGAAGCGCAGGGAAGAAGCCCACCCCGCCAGCTCTGAACCCCCCCCAAGGGGGAGAAGCCGTCCTCCTAGGCCAGCAGAGGCCGGAAGACAACCCAAAGCGCCCACCAACAGCGGGACCAAGCGAGAGGCAACAGAGCAAGCTGCTCCCCCAGCGCCCAGTCAACAGAGAAGGGAACAGAACCCCTTCAGAAAGAAAAAGTACACTACCGAAGTCATGAGGAGAGACTACGGGAATGAAACCACACTTCGCTGGAAGAGGAAGTGAGGGGAGACCTGATCACCACATACAAGATACCCAAGGGAATCGACAGGGTTGAGAAGGACAGGATATGTAACACAAGGGGCACACGCACTAGGGGACACAGGTGGAAACTGAGTACCCAAAAGAGCCACAGATAGAATTAGTTTTTTTTTTTTTTTTTTTTTTTTTTTTTTGAGTGTCGGAATGGGAACGGGAAAGCACTAAGAAGTAATGTGGCGACTCCTCACACAAGTAACGAGGCTGACCCCCATACAATGTCACATGTAGACATGACAGAGCCCAAGAGGCACAGGAACCGATACACCTGTTGACGGACGGTTGAGAGGCAGGACCAAGGAGCCAGAGCTCAACCCCCACAAGCACAACTAGGTGAGGACATATATTGTAAAAGCACAAGCCGCCGACTAGTGGCAAAGAGCACTACGCCGGCCAGGCAAAGAAGGCACAAAACTGCATCAAAAGGCCCACCTCGACAGCAAAACCACAAAGTCCCAGCACAACCACAACATGTGCCAAGACCCAAAAAGCTCAGTCTGCAAGCCAGGAAGACCCCGGAACCCCAAAAGGCAGAACCGGGTCACACGAGGAAACAAAGTCCCCTGAACCCACAAAAGGGGGCCCAAGAGGAAGAAACCTCCAGAACGAAACCAAGGAACCCAAAGGAACCCAGAATCGAACCAGGGGGAGCCCAAACCACCACATTTGCCGGCGGAGAACACCACTAAAAGGCAAAGCACAGACCCCAGCAGAACGCCCTGGGAAAACGGTCCCAACAGACCGAAAACCGAGGGGCAAGGTGTGGGAGCAAGCATACCAGCCAGGGGCACTGAGCCTAAACCCAGAGGCTCAGACCCAAAATCAACACCCAAACGTTCCCAGAGGAACAGGCAACGGCAAGAAAACACCAGAAAACAAAGAAACGACAACAGGAGAACAAAAACCCTGCAAATTTTTTGAAAACTCACCAGAGACGCTCGCTCGCACACCCAGACGCATGTAAACAAACCGCAACGCCGCCCTGGTGGCCACGCCGGGAAACCGGCAGACGAAAATGGCCGCCAGAAGGGGCTGTGACTGACGCTTAATACACAAAAACACGCCAGCAAATGTGGGAAGCTAGCAGACTGGAAGGGCGAAAAACGACGCCCAACAGCAGAAAAACCCCTGAAGGGGCAAAACCGCCCCAGAACTGCTAGTAGGCATCCCCCACAGCCCCGGGAACCAACAACAGAGGCCCCGGGGCAGAGCCGGCCTCCAAGCCCTCCGCCCTGAAAGAAAAGCAAGAGCCCATGGGAAAGGCAACAAGAAAGGGCCGCTGGTAAGACCCAGAAGCCTTGGCAGGAGGCACAGGCTCAAACCTCCGTCCCCAACCCGAACGGGGCATCCCCCGAAAACCGCCCGAGTCTCTGCCGCAACTGAACCCCGCCCCGACCCAGAAACACGCAGACGGTCCGGAGCCGGGAACATGGAGAGAAAGGGGCGAGCAGCACCTAACCAAACGGGGCGGCCACGGGGCATTCGAGTGGGAAACCAACCTAGCATGTTGCAGCAACCTAACCTAGCTTGCAACACGGATGCCGCCTGTACTCTGAACAGTAATAACATCAGGAGAGTACTGGAGAACAAGCAGAGAATCACTCGCAAGACTCCGGGTCAAGGTGTCAGTGACCCAACAGGCAGCATGACGGAGGTAAAAATGGCGACTGTCACCCGGAGACAAGGGAACAGCAACCAACGATCCCGTACAAGACGGGTTGGAACCCGGAAGACACATTCAATGGTCCCCCGAGCCCAGACAGGGGTTTCCAGGGCCCGTAGGGTAACAACTACGGGAAGCCCGAGCAAGGTGTTGCTAACCGGTTAAGAAACCCAAACATAACAAGAGGGTAGATTATAGCACTGAAAACCCCCGAGACGTGTACAAGCACGGGGGCCTAGCAGAGGGCCGCCAAACACTACCAGTGGAACTATAACCACCTTAGGCAGACCCCCACCAGGCAAGAATATGAAAAACAAAAGAAAAACCCCGCAAAAGTAAGTAAGTAATTATCAAAAGAAGGCACCAAACCGGGAAGGCTATGTAGCACCATCAAATACGCAAAATAATCAGAGGGCGCTAAATATCACCAAGGATGCCAATACGAGAACAAAAACGCATAAGGCGAACGATATCAAAAGTATCCGAGTCACCAAGAATTCTATCGAGGGACAGGTGACCGCGAGGGGCGGTCGGAAAGCAAGACACACGCTCGTCCTGGAAGTCAGGACATTCAAGAAGGACATGCACGACCGTAAGAGGGACAATGCAACTAGGACAATAAGGAGCAGGGCGGCGCTCCATCAAGTGACCATGGGTTAAGCGAGTATGGCCAATACGCAACCTCGCTAGAGCTGTTTCCCACCGCCGGTTACGGTGGAAGGAGGACGGCCACGAGGAAACACAACATTTAAGAGTACGTAGCTTGTTACCAGTAACAGACAACCAAGAAGCCTGCCAACGGGTAAGGACTGAGGAATGGATAACCGGGTAAAAGTCGGAATACGGGATGCCTTTACGAGAGATGGGACAAGAGCGGACAGCTTCCTTAGCGGCAGCATCCGCACGCTCATTTAAAGACACGCCAATATGGCTGGGAACCCAACAAAACTCAACCGACTTAAATTTACTGTGAACGAGAAACAGCCAATGCTGGATCTCGACAACTACCGGATGAACTGGATTAAAGCACCCGAGAGCCATGAGGGCACTACGAGAGTCAACAACAACCACAAAGGAAGACTGACAACGAGAAAGCAGGAGACGAAGAGCATAGAGAATAGCATAAAGTTCCGCTGTAAAGATGCTAGTCTCCGGAGGCAAGCGACACATATAAGTGCGATCAGGAAAAACAACAGAGTAGCCAACACCGTCCGCTGACTTAGACCAATCGGTGAAGACAGAAACGGAGCGGGAGTGAGAAGAAAAGTGCTCGAGGAAAAGGCGTTTTAGAACTGTAGGAGGGGTAAAAGCTTTAGTGATACGAGTCAAGGATGTACAAAACCGCGGAAGAGGGACCCTCCACGGGGGCAAAGAAGGAACAACACGAGGAGAAACATCAGAAATACGAACGGAAAGAGAATCCTGTAGGCGAGATAACCGGACAGAAAGAGGGAGGTAGTGAAGAGGAACAGGAACCGCAGGAGGGGTAAAAGTTAAAGCACGACAGAGACGAGAGGAAGGATGTTGCAAGGACCGCGCAAGATAGCGAAGACAGTAGCGATCACGGCGGGCCTGGAGGGACAGGAAGCCAGTGTCAACATACAAGCTAAGGACGGGAGTCGAACGAAAGGCACCAGAACTGAGGCGCAACCCAGTATGGTGCAAAGCATCAAGACGGCGAAGAGTAGAAGGAGAAGCAGACGAGTAAGCAGGGCAACCATAATCGAGCTTAGACAGGACGAGAGAGGAATGTAAAGCAAGGAGAGTGCGCCTATCTGCCCCCCAAGAAGTATGGGACAAGACCCGAAGGAGGGTAAGGGACTTAGAGCACTCAACACGGAGGTAAGAGATATGGGGAGACCAAGACAAACGAGTGTCAAGGAATAACCCCAAAAGCTTCGCGGAATCTTTGTATTCAAGGGGATGACCATAAAGTGACAAAGAGGGACGAAGAACAACCCGTTTCCGCGTAAAAGTCATGGCACAAGTCTTAGAAGTAGAGAACTTGAAGCCATGACCTGTGGCCCAAGACGACACGGCATCAATCGCAAGTTGAAGCCGGCGTTGAAGGAGAGGCGAATCATCACCCTGACAACAAAGGGTAAGATCATCGACATAGAGAGCGGAGAAGACACCAGAAGGAAGAGAGGAAAGAAGACCATTGAGGGCAACCAGAAAAAGAGTAGTGCTCAGAACACTA
Source organism: Procambarus clarkii (assembly GCF_040958095.1). Classification (NCBI taxonomy): domain Eukaryota; kingdom Metazoa; phylum Arthropoda; class Malacostraca; order Decapoda; family Cambaridae; genus Procambarus; species Procambarus clarkii. The sequence goes on from NC_091194.1 coordinate 13,626,047, forward strand.
CCCTGGGGCACACCTTCGTATTGCTGAAAAGAGGGAGAGAGAGCGGTACCAAGGCGCACCCGAAAGGAACGACGAGAGAGGAAGCTGCGGAGAAAGAGAGGGAGATGACCACGAAGGCCAAAAGAATGAAGTTGAGATAGGATATGATAACGCCAAGTGGTGTCGTAAGCCTTTTCTAGGTCAAAAAGGACGGCAACAACGGAGGTCTTCGCAGCAAAAGCAGTACGTATATAGACCTCCAAGTTCACCAGGACATCTGTCGTGCTGCGGCACTTGCGGAAACCAAATTGAGAAGGGGAGAGGAGGTGATGGTGTTCCAGGAACCACATCAGACGAACGTTAACCATACGTTCAAAGAGTTTGCAGACACAACTTGTGAGAGCAATAGGGCGAAAGTCCTTAGGGGAAGTACCCAGAGACCCCGGTTTGCGAACAGGGAGGACAACGGCATCGAGCCAGTCCTCAGGGACTGACGACGACTCCCAGATCCGATTATACAGACTCAGTAAATACTGAGACGTGCTCGGAGGGAGATGGCGAAGCATCTCATAATGAATACCATCGGAGCCCGCCGCCGTAGAACCGCAGAGGGCCAGGGCAGAACGAAGTTCAGAGAGAGAGAAGGGATCATTATAGGGAAGCTGAAGATGAGTGCAGAAATCTAAAGGACGAGACTCAAGGACAGGTTTACGAAGAAGGAAAGATTGGGGAAGATGAAGACCAGAGCTAACAGAAGAAAAGTGGGAACCCAGTTCGGAAGCGACCTGCAACGGGTCCGCCACAAGAGTATCATGGAGGTGAAGGACCGGTGAAACATCGGGAACAAACTTACCCGCTATCTTGCGGATACGCTTCCAGATCTGGGCCAGAGGGGTTTCGGACGTAATTGTCGAGACATAAGATGCCCAACATTCACGTTTAGCCGTACGGATGGCCCTACGGGCCACCGCACTCGCTTTCCGAAAGAAAAGAAAAGAATCGGTCGTCTGCCTACGGCGGTGCTTCTTCCAGGCTGCACGCTTACAGCGGACAGCCCGAGCACAGTCCGCATTCCACCAAGGAACGCACTTCCGTGGACCCCGAGAGGAAGAGCGAGGAATAGAGCGGAGGGCAGCGTCGAAGACAGTGTCATGAAAAAGGAGAAGAGCGCGAGAGAGGGGCAGAAGGGAGAGGTCAGAGAGAGTAGCACTGAGGGAAAATAGGGTCCAGTCCGCCTTAGCAAACTGCCACCTAGGGAAAGAGAGGGAAGGGCGAAAAGAGAAAAAGGAAACAAGGATGGGGAAATGATCACTTCCATGGAGGTCATCAAGAACCTGCCATGTGAAATCTAAGTAAAGAGAAGAAGAGCAGAGAGAAAGATCAAGACAAGAAAGGGTGCGAGTCCGAGAGTCCAAATGAGTGGGCTCACCAGAATTCAGAAGAGACAGGGAAGAAGAGAGGAGAAACGGCTCAAGGAGGCGACCCCGGGTATTCGTCAGAACGTCACCCCAAAGAGAATGACGACAATTGAAGTCACCCAGCAGGAGCACAGGCTCCGGCAAGGAGTCTAGGAGGTGTTTCAAATCAGGAAGAGAGAGCGGGACACTCGGGGGGAGATAAATGGAACAAACTGTGTACCATTTCCCCACAAAGATACGAGCAGCAGAACAATGGAGAGGCGAAGGAAAAAGTAAAGGAACAAAGGGAACATCAGCCCGAATCAAGAGAGCAGAAGAATTAGAAGCCCCAGCAATGGCTGGGGGGGGGGAGAGAAAGGAATAGCCACGAAAACGACCAGGACGAGCACCAAGCATCGGCTCCTGGAGACAGACACAAAGGGGCGAAAACCGCGAAACCAGAAGTTGGAGTTCGAGGAAATTGGCGTAATAACCTCGAACGTTCCATTGAAGAATGGACAACGACGAGAAGAGAAAGGACAAAAACAGAGAACAAGGAAGAAACAAAGGCGAAAGACCAACAGAGCACGTTAAAGAATATCAGGGTCGGGATCAGGGTCAGCAAAGTCAGGGTTAGGGGGCATGGGTAAACTGAGCAAAGACGGAGGGAAGGAAACGGGAGAACAGATCAGAGGTGGGCGGGCAGGGTCCGGAGGAGGAGGAGGAGGAGGAGGAGGAGGAGGAGGAGGAGGAGGAGGAGACAACGGAGAGGAGCAGTCAAGGACAGCAGCAGGAAGAGGGGGAGTAGAAAGAGAGGAGCGCACCCCAACAAGAGCAGCAACCGAAAGGGAAGCAGGAGCCAAAGAAACCTCCATAGCAGGAACAGGGGGCGCAAGCACTGAAACGGGAGGGGAAGGAGCAACAGAGCCAGAAGGAGGAGCTGAGGAAGAAAGCGAAGCCTTCTTACCCGCCGGGGAAGAGGAAGGAGAGGAGCCAGGCTTACGCTTCTGACTTAAAGAGACCGGTGTCCCAGCAACTACGTACCGGGCAACGGATTCCAGTGTCTCAACAGGAGAAGCCGAACGAGAGCACACACGACGACCGTTAGGAGAGCGATGGACATCCGCCCGCACCGACAGGCGGTGGGGAGAGCCAAGAGATGGAGGAAGAGGATGGGAAGGAGGATCGGAGGGGGACGAGGAAGAAGACACAGAAGACACGACAGACCGGGTAGAAGGAAGGGGAACCCCAGACAGAGGACCAGGAGGAGGATCCTTCGGGAGAGAACCCAAAGGAACGGAGGAGGGGGCAGTGGGCGCATCAGGGTCCAAGGCCCGGAAACGGTTGTGAGTCTGAGGAAGGCGGGAAGGACGTGGAGAGGAAGAGCGCAACACGCGAGCATAAGAGATATTAGCATAAGGCGGGAGCCGGCGAACCTGGCGCCTCGCCTCAGGAAAAGATAAACGCTCCCGGTGCTTCAGGTTGAGGACGGCCGCCTCAAGCTTGTAATGGACACACGCACGGGAGAAGGTAGGATGGGCCTCACCGCAGTTGAGGCAACGAGCCTGGGGAGAAGTGCACTCCGACTTAGAGTGACCTTCGCCACCACACAAAGGACAGAGAGATACAGTCCCGGAGCAGCGGAGGGCACCATGCCCAAACCTCCAGCACTTGTTGCAGAGCCGAGGAGAAGGAATGTACTCCTGGACAGAGCACCTGGCACCAGCAAGAATGACAGAGGGTGGAAGGGTCCTACCATCAAAGGTAATCTTCACAACCCGGAGGGGTTGACGGCGACTACCACGAGGGGGACGAGTAAACGTGTCCACCTGGAGAATAGAATGGCCCTGGGCAGCGAGGATATGGCGAATATCGTCGTGGCAGTCGCGCAGGTCCCGAACACCGGTTGCAACATGGGGCGGGAGCAAAATAGTGCCAACACTGGCATTCAATTGAGCGTTCTTCGAGACCCGAACGGGGGTCTCGCCAAGGCAGGATAAGGCAGCCAAGCGGGAAGCAGCATCCTGAGAAGGAGCAGCAACGACACGCGTACCGAGACGAGTGGGGTTAAAAGTAATGGAGGCATCCACGGAATCGATGAGATGTCGATGAAGGGAGAAATCGTCAGGAGGCGCAGAATCAAGAGGGAGGAGATCAAAATATTTGGCCCACGAAGCGGGACCAAACAAGGCTTGATAGGTAGCAGAACTGGAAGGAATCGAGCGAGGGCGGCCGTGACGAGAACGGCGGTGAGAACCCCCAGAGAGAGAGGGGTTAAAAGGCGCAGTAGTTACAACTAGAGAAGGAGCCGCGCCAGGGGATGAGGTAGTCACCACTGGGGGCTTGGGGCTCGACCCAACCACAGAGGAGGGAGGGGAGCCAGGGGAAGGAGTCAGAGAGGCCAAAGGAGGAGCAAGGTCGGGGCCCAATGCAGCGGAGGCTACAGAGCCCGGTCTTCCAATACGGACCGACTCGGGGGCTTGGTCGCCCACCCCACGAGCCTGAAAAGGTAAGCCAGAAGCAGCCGAAACAGGGGTTATCATCTTGACGAAATTACGAATTCACTCACGAATGTGCCCCCACACCCACCATGGAGCCACAATTAGAGGCAGGACACCCAACAAGAAGCTATCGCCGATCTTGTCGGGGCCTCCTAGGGGTGCGTCGTGAGTATACGCCCCACAAACGCCACCTTAAGAAACCGACAGTCCGTCGAGATCGGGTTCAGTGACGAAGTGGGGATTGACAATAAAAGGTTTCCCTCGCTCTCGACGTCGGGTACTGCAGTTCTACGGGTGCAAGAGTATGCCTCCTCAAGCACCCGGGCGTCAAAGTAGAAGAAGTCCAAGGGAAGAACCAGAACGAGCAAAAGGTCGGCAGGAAACGGCAAGCAGATAGGAGAAGAGGGGGGAGAAAAACGAAACAGAAGGAAAAGGAAAAGATGCCCAGCAGAATTGGAGAGGACGGCAGCAGGAGCACAAGGCTAGAAAAGGACAGAGGACTGTCCCAAGGAGCATCACACTCCGGCAGCCGCCCACTAAGCCCCCAGACGGCGACAACGAGCTGAGCGGGGAGGGGGCAAACCCCGCAAAAGTACACCGTCTCCAGAGGCAACAGAAACCGGCCGCCGCTTAGGTGGCAGGCTGCGCAACACCTTGACGCCCTAACCAGCACAATACCAATCCCTACCCAGGGCCAAACAAGGGCCCCAAGCCCCAGCTGGCCCCAAGGGCGAGGCAAATGCCGAGCAGCAAGAACCTCTACGGGAATGGTTCCCGAACGCCCCAGGGAAGATAACCCTGTAACGCAAGGGCAGTACTCACAGGGCGCTTAGGGAAGTCAGCCACTAAGCACATGCAGCCCCGGCACTGATGAAGTACTCCTGGCCACCGCACACCACAACACACGGCAGTGAACGCCACACAAGGCAAACACCGCCTAGGAAACTGAGGCCAGAGAAGCGTCAATCCCGGTTGACATTAGCGAACGAACTGGAGCTTGGCAGCCGGCGCGGTAGGTCCGGGGCTCCCCCCTCCCCCTCCCGGGGTGGGGAGGGCTGCGCGGACGATCGGCGCGGCAGTAAAGTGTGATGTTTGCTTGTTTGCTTGTTTCCTTGGGATTGTAGGGAGTTTTCTACCTCTCTGTTCGGTTTTTGTTGTAGTTTCTTACCATGTGGGGTTTGTTTTGTTACGCCTACCTTTCTGGGTGCCTAACCCCGGTCGATGGCAGATAAGGAAAACCCCCAACCATATGGGGTTTTCCAGGGCCATTGCTCCCTGAAACCTCTCTGAAGGGGCCAGGTTCTGGCGCTGGTCCCTGGTAGGTCTGAACTCCTTAGCTAATGTCCCGGTCTAACATAACACACATTAGCCCGATAAGCTCCAGGGAGCCGTAGGGGCTCCCCACAGAAAAGCAGATTTTGCCATTAGCATTTGCACACACACTCACGCACACAAACATTACAATATTCTTCCGCTTGTTGAAGCTTCCCATCAGAAATGTTCCAGACTTCAAAGTAATTATATAATATATACAATTAGTCAAAAATACTGACTGGGAAGAAAGCACATACCATCATCAGTGAAAAGGTTGAGTGACAGGCCCTTTGTCTTGCCCATATCTCGGAGAACCAACAGCGAGTCTAGATGTATAAGGTTATGTATGCATGAGGAGGGCAAAGGTGGGGCTCTAGTATCATTTGGGTTGTTTCCACTATATATGAGCATCTTAGACACCACTGGAGATGCTCCACTGGGAAACTGCAGAGAGCCTAAGCCCTTGTTTAGGCACGGCTGGAATAAGGAAAAGAACAAAAATGAACCGAATTAGAAATTTCCCTAGATTTACAATCTAAATTTTATGTCAACTATTGTCCAGGCCTAACCCTGGACAATAGCAGACAAGGAAAACCCCCCAACCACAGGGGAGTTTTCCAGGGCCATTGCTTTCTGTGCCTCTCTGAGGGGGCCAGGTTCTGGCTCATGGTCCCCAGTAGGCTGAACTCCTGTGACTAGTCCCCTGGTCTAATGAATTGTATATTAGCCCCATAGCTCCAGGGAGCCGAAGATCCCAGGTTCAATTCCTATTACAGGATATATAAAGTTTGGTCATATTTCTTTTCACCTGATGCCTCTGTTAACATAGCAGTATATAGATAACCAGGAAAAAGTTAACTGTTGTGAGTTGCATCTTAGGAAAACTTCAGTAAGCCTAACAGGCTTCCTGTCCCCGACAATGGAACACCACGGTCAGAATTCAGTCCCTGATGGTCCAAGTGGTTGGGCACAGTTCCTTTACTAAGTCCTCATAACCTACCCTCTTTGTCCTCACACTGCTATACTGTAGATACTTATACATAATGTGTGTAAATAGTGTACAGTCATACTGGTTTAGGGAACTCTTGATAATTCATCCCATCATCTAACCTGGTCAAGTCATCTTTTTTACAGAATTAACCAATCCACTAAAATGTGATGTATTAATAAATATTAAAGCCCCCATAACATTAAACTTTCTATGCATTGGCCTCAATAGGTTAGGAGGGTTGCTTGGGTGAGTACATTTCTAATTAAGGAAAAACCATTGCAGCTTTTTATGGAGTGGCAAAATGAGAGGACTGGCTGGTTAATTACCTTCAATTATCAGAGAAGACACCCAACCTACAAATGCGAAAATAATGGAATCGACGACATTTTGTTCCATCATGGACCATTATGAAGTCAACTTCATAATGATCCAGAATGAACCAAAACATTATCTATTCCTTTATTTTCAGATTTGTGGGTTGGGCATCTAATTTTCAGCAAAGTTACAATGACTTTTTATCAGCTTATCAAAGAATATTCAACAGTTTGTGATACCAGCATTAATAAAAATGAAAAACTCACTAATTAATCACTCACCTGGTACTTCTGGTCTACAGAAAAGTAGAAAGAGAGCCCTGGGAAGTTGATTATAAGAAGCTGACGCTCCAAATCATAAATACCAGGATGGGTGGCCCCAAATGAATGGTCAATTTGTTCAATGCTTGGGACAACTTCTGGCGAATTAAAAGGTATCCCACTGCAAGTAAAATATTTGATCAGCACTCAGCATTATTGAATTGGTTTTAACCTGAAGCAATATTACTGACAAGTGATATTTGTCATTTGTGAAATTGAATTATTCAAAAAATATTATTTCCATGACTATAACAGAACTCGTGGATAAATTTATTAAGTTAATTATACACATAAGGATGACTCACATCCATCAAAAATGGAACGTGAGGTAAATCCACAGGAGCCATAATGAGGGTTCGAACCTATGGCCTTAACAGCGTTAAGGCCACGACAACTAGGAAACCCACATATTTGACCACGTTGTGGCCTAGTCTACTAGGGTGTGTGCGTGGGAACACCCACTGCATAGTTTCGAACCCACATCACGGCTCCTACGGTTTTTCTCATTGACACATCTAGTTAAGTGTGATTACTCTCTGTGTATGGCAATGAGATTGTTATAATACAATGACTTAAAACAATAATAACTCAGTAATAATAGTACAGTAGTAATAATAATAAATAATAATAATAATAATAATAATAATAATAGTAATAATAATAATACAGTAATAATATTAATAAATAATAATAATACAGTACTGTAATACTATTACTACTAATAATGATAATAGTTACAGATGTACTGAAGACCAATTCTTGGCCAACACCGTTACAATAATGAGTAAATTAGCTAACACTGATAACCTGATACCATAGAACGCTCATACTCAACTGATACCGCAACCTGTCCTCTCGAATAATACATCACATCATGATATCAAAATTCCCAACAGACAAAGTATAATGTACTATACATAATAGCGGTTCACAAAAGTTAAAGTTTTCTATGCATGGGTCGTCGATTAGGTTAGGTTCAGGTAATTAACACTTTCGCGCTTTCCGCAAAGGTCACTCAGCCAACTGAATGTGCGCGCAGCGTTTTTATCGCTTAAGCGTAAAAACAAAAATGTGTATACTCTTTTTACTCTTCTGACCTTAGTTCTCATGCTACGTATTTCATTTTGGTACCAACGTGTTCGCAATAAAATTCTCTAGAAGAACATCAGTAAAAAAAGTCACGAAACGTATAGGGATACCAGCACCAAATAAATAACTACGAAGATGACTCGCCGTGAGCGCCCATCAGCAACAAAATGTTTTTACTCTTGGGATTGTAATCACCTCCACACTTATTCTACAGCGTTAATTTTGGTATCAATGGACTCGCAATGAAATTCCCAACACGGTGATATGAATATAAGCGTAGAATAATGATGCGGCCCGCCCGCAAGAGTGTGGGAAGTGGTGAAATTGTTACCCGGTATCGGTGACGGGACGACGCACGGCGCTTTGAAAGTTTATACTTATTTCACTCTCATGACATTAATTTTCTATGTACGTCATTCATTTTTGTGTCAATGTGTTCGCAATAGAATGTTCTATGTGCCCATAGGTAAAAAATATCAACAAAGCGTAAGTTAGAATAGCGCCAAATATAAAACAACGCTGGAACATATCAGTGAGCGTCAAACACACACGAAATGTTTTTACTTTTGTTATGTTTGTCAAGTTTATACTTGTTGCACACAGTTATTTTTGGTTGTATATTGATCGGAATAAAATTCCCTAAACAGACATATGCATATAATACATGATATGGGGGAAGCATTACCAGTATAAACGGCTAAAGTCACCCACCTGCAACCCGTTTGGGACAAAATACCATTTGATCGAAGTTATCCACACCTTTCATGAACTTATTGTACCATGCAGCCTAGTGGTGAGAAAGAGAGCCTCATAGCGCGCAGTTTGAAACAAACCCAAAGTAAATCGGATAAAAATTGAATTTTATACAAATATTTTAAAAGAGGACTCAACTTTATGTCCACTATGCGTTAGCGTTAGACGAAACGGGACGCGCCGGCGCGTCCAGATAGCGCGAAAGTGTTAAATACAGTACACATCATTTTGTGCCCAGTGTGACAACTCAAAAAGTGATAACCAAACCACACATCAGAAGTTGGGGAAACACCAGAGTTTCGGTCTGTTCTGAACCATTATCACACACGACTTGATAATGGTCCAGGAAGGGCTGAAACATCAGTCGTTTCTCCATCTTCAGATGTGTGGTTTGGTCATCATATCTTCAGCCACTTTATTGTGACTCTTCATCTGCAATTCAAGAATTGGCTGGATACTGCTGTAAACTAGGTACTGTGCTTTTGGTACACACTAACAGGCATTTAGCCTAAGTTAACTGACTGGAAGCAGGTGCAGTTTGTTTACCCCTTAAAACCACCCATAAGTAGGTATACACTGCTATCATAAGATAGTAATAATTACAGTGCAGTATTACTTTTTAAGTACAGCATTAACATTGTACAAATGCATAATGCTATCTGCAAATGAACCAATAACAATTATAAGGCTTTCTCAGTTTTTTAAGTGAATAACATGGGGGACCTTGATAAGCCTAACGGGCTTACTGTGCCCGATTACAGTAAACCATAAGCAAACATTCTACAGGTATATCCCTTTTATTCCATAGACACAGTGGGCAGACGTCCAAGGCCTCCGTGCTGCCACATTGTTCATGAGAGATCTCTTGATAAAGTGGATATTACTCTAACTTTTGCTGGAAAGGCCTGGGATTCAAATCCCTCTTCAAATTACTGTATACTTAAAAAGTAAATAATTTGTGCATAACTATCTGAGGGTAATCCTGTACTTTAGCAGATGAGCGGGAAGTCATCATCTGGGTAAGAGCCCATTGCATTGCTTTACCCAGATCCTACAATACTGTTAAGATGGTTCTGCCTATCACAACAATAATAGTGTACCAATAATAATAATAATGAGAAAATTCGTAGGAGCTGTGATGAGGACTCGAACCTATGCAGTGGATAGTCCCAATGCACATGCCCCAGACTGTATGTGTAATAATAATAATAATGATGATGAGAATGATAACTGATGATGGTGAAGACAATGCACTCACCAATATTTTAACTTAACAGCCTTCATATTAAACACTTCAATAATCTTAAGTCTTTGACACACGGGGTCAAAGTATAATTGAATGCCATCATTAGACAGGTTCAAAATGAGGTCAGTCTCCAGCAAGGTCTGAAATGATGGAATACTTGTTAAATCCAAACAATACCAAAGTTTTGCTTTATTTATAATTTCACCAGTAATATATGTGCATAAATACACCTGTGTGTGTGTGTGTGTATGTGAAAATAAATAAATGGAATATACACAGTATACCGTGACACCTCGGCTTACAAATGCTCCTCTTTACAAACTTTTCGGGTTACGAGCCCAATTTCTTCGGAAAATTTTAATCTGGTTTCGAACTTTGCCTCGGAAACGAGTTTGTTGAAACGCGTATGGGCCGATCTAGCGGGTGGTGGCACGGCAATCGCACCTCAATTTACCAGTGGCTCCTGCCTAGTGACAATTGCGCCGAGTTCTTTGTAAAGAATTTCAGCGTTTTTTGGATTTTTGGGTATTTGATCATAAGTAATTATTATATATCTTGCTATGGGTCCCAAGAAAGTCAGTGGTAAGGTTCAACCTAAGAAAATAGTTGTGAGAAGAGGCAGTAGAGGATGTCCCTTCCTCATTAAAGAAAATGTGTGAAGTATGGGAAGAACTGCAAAGCTTTGTTGAAAAAACTCACCCAGATAAAGCTGTAGCAGGCCGTTGCAGCGATCTTTTAAATGACAATGTGATGTCTTACTACAGACAAGTGTAGGGAATGTAGGGAAAAAAGTGTCTTTAGACAGATTCTTAGTAAGACAAGCAAGTAATGAGCCACAAGCAGGTCCTAGTGGTATGCAGGCAAAATGTGCCAGAGAGTGTACTTCAGAGAAGTCATCACTGCCTGATGTTATATTGGAAGGCGACTCCCCTTCCAAACAGTACTGTAACACCTCTTCTCCTCCCCACTCCTCACTGCCTTCCATACGCTAACAGGAGTCATCAGTAAAGGTAAGTAATAACTTGTACATACTTTTGTACTGAAGATTTGGGTGAATTAGGTATAAAATTTACTATGAAGTTAATTTTTTGGGGAGTCTGGAACCGATTAATTCATTTTCCATTATTTCTTATGGGGAAATTCGCTTCAGTTTACAAATTTTTGGGTTACGAGCTGTCTCTGGGAACTGATTAAATTCGTAAGCTGAGGTACCACTGTATTTATATATGCAGAAGAACCTCAGTCCTACAAATTTAATCCATTCCAAGAGACGGATCGTAACCCAAAAATTTGTACACCAAATCAAACTTTCCCATAAGAAATAATGTAAATTGAATTAATCCATTCCACACCCAAAAATATTAACTTAAAAATACATTTTATACAGAATACTTTCATATTTTTTCATACACAAAACAATCAGGAATTAATATCAAATGTAAATAAAATAAATTAACATTTAACTGCACTTTGGCTTTATCGAGGACTTTTATTGATACAGTATATGGCAAACAGTGAGGATGGGGGGGGGGGGGGAGAAGGGGTGTTAGTGTATGGAAGGGGCGTCCCCTTCTATTATAACATGAACCCATCCCCTGCTCGCCTTAAATGCTTTCATATCTACATCACTCGTTCCAGATTTCCCCTTTACACATTTCACTGCCTCTGTTATGTAGCAGCCATTCAGAACCAGTCACAGCCAGTCATTTACAGTCACAACATGTCAATTAGTCAAACATTCAAAGGCAGCCATAACCAAGGGCAGATGAGCATTCCAGTTGTGGTAGCAACCAGTTAGGCATTTACCATCAGTCAGGCATTTACAGTCAATCAGGCATTCACAGTTGCAAGTCAGTCAGTCCGTAAATGGCAAGAGTTTAACATCAGATCAGACGCTCTGGCAGTCTGCCTCCCAGGCCACCAGCTGGTAGGAAGGAAGCTGATTGTATTATTACTGTCCAGACATGGCTGGGAGAGATACAGCTGGGAGGGTCCAGTGTGAGAATGCTGGAATGGGGGTAGCGAGCAGGACAGGGTGTTGGAATGGGGGTAGCGAGCAGGACAGGGTGTGGGAATGGGGGTAGCGGGGAAGACAGGGTGTGGGAATGGGGGTAGCGGGGAAGACAGGGTGTGGGAATGGGGGTAGCGGGGAAGACAGGGTGTGGGAATGGGGGTAGCGGGGAAGACAGGGTGTGGGAATGGGGGTAGCGGGGAAGACAGGGTGTGGGAATGGAGGTAGCGGGGAGGACAGGGTGTGGGAATGGAGGTAGCGGGGAGGACAGGGTGTGGGAATGGAGGTAGCGGGGAGGACAGGGTGTGGGAATGGGGGTAGCGGGGAGGACAGGGTGTGGGAATGGGGGTAGCGGGGACGACAGGGTGTGGGAATGGAGGTAGCGGGGAGGACAGGGTGTGGGAATGGGGGTAGCGGGGAGGACAGGGTGTGGGAATGGGGGTAGCGGGGAAGACAGGGGTGTGGGAATGGAGGTAGCGGGGAAGACAGGGGTGTGGGAATGGGGGTAGCGGGAAAGACAGGGAATGGGGACGAGGGGATAGAGGTAGGACAGGGAATGGGGATGAGGGGATAGAGGTAGGACAGGGAGTGGGGATGAGGGGATAGAGGTAGGACAGGGAGTGGGGATGAGGGGATAGAGGTAGGACAGGGAGTGGGGATGAGGGGATAGAGGTAGGACAGGGAGTGGGGATGAGGGGATAGAGGGGATAGAGGTAGGACAGGGAGTGGGGATGAGGGGATAGAGGTAGGACAGGGAATGGGGATGAGGGGATAGAGGTAGGACAGGGAATGGGGATGAGGGGATAGAGGTAGGACAGGGAGTGGGGATGAGGGGATAGAGGTAGGACAGGGAGTGGGGATGCAGGGATGGAGGTAGCATGGAGGAGAGGGTATGAAGATGTGGGGATGGATGTAGCAAGGAGGACAGGGTGTGGGGATGCAGGGATGGAGGTAGCGGGGAGGACAGGGTACGGGAATGGGGGCAGGATTGGGGAGGGACCGGGGGTGACCAGCTCCTGTTAGTCTTAGTTGGATACAGCATCTCTTTTCTGCTAGACCACAGCAGCAATCCAACCCACTCTACCACCTGTCTGGCCACGGCTACCCCCCCACCCACTGTGCCACCCCCTCCAGATAGTCATCCCCCCACCCACTCTGTCTCATGACTGCCCCCTACCCACCCACTATGCCTCCCCTGCCACCAACCTCCTTAATCTACAATCTGCCCCTGACACCAGCCTGCCCACTCTGCCACCTCTACACCTGAATGTCCATCTTCCCACCCACTACACTCCTACCCTACACTCCTGCCCGACTCAACCCCCCCCCCTACACTCCTGCCCGACTCAACCCCCCCCCCCTACACTCCTGCCCGAATCAACCCCCCCCTTACACTCCTGCCCGACTCAACCCCCCCCCCCTACACTCCTGCCCGACTCAACCCCCCCCCCTACACTCCTGCCCGACTCAACCCCCCCCCCCTACACTCCTGCCCGACTCAACCCCTTCCCCTACACTCCTGCCCGACTCAACCCCCCCCCCTACACTCCTGCCCGACTCAACCCCCCCCCTACACTCCTGCCCGACTCAACCCCCCCCCTACACTCCTGCCCGACTCAACCCCCCCCCTACACTCCTGCCCGACTCAACCCCCCCCTACACTCCTGCCCGACTCAACCCCCCCCTACACTCCTGCCCGACTCCCCGCTACAGTCCTGCTTGACTCTCATTGTCTCACCTGCCATCCATCTATCCAGTCCCCCACCATCCATCTATCCAGTCCCCCACCATCCATACATCCAGTCCCCCCATCATCTATCTATCCTTCCAGTCCCCCATTATTCATACATCCAGTCCCCACCATCCATACATCCAGTCCCCACCATCTATCCATCCTTCCAGTCCCCCATCATTCATACATCCAGTCCCCACCATCTATCCATTCAGTCCCCCCCCCTATCCATATATCCAGTCCTCCACCATCCACCCATCTATCCAATCTCCCACCATCCATCCAGTCCCCATCACCATCCATTCAGTCCCCAACCATCCATCTATCCAGTCCCTCTACCATCCAACCATCTAACCAATCCCCCCACCATCTATCTAGTCCCCCACACTATCCAACCAGTGCCCTCCCACACTATCTATCCAACCAGTCCCCCCCCCCCACCATCCATCCATCCATCCAGTCCCCACTATCCATCTATTCAGTCCCCCCATCATCTATCTATCCAGTCACCTAACATTCATCCAACCAGTCCCTCTACCATCCATTCATACATCCGTCCAGTCTCCCCTCCATCCATCTATCCAGTCTCCCCACCATCCATCCATCCAGTCCCCCACCATCCATCCATCCAGTCCCCCACCATCCATCCAGTCCCCTGACCATCCATCCAGTCCCCCACCATCCATCCAGTCCCCTGACCATCCATCCAGTCCCCCACCATCCATCCATCCAGTCCCCCACCATCCATCCAGTCCCCTGACCATCCATCCAGTCCCCCACCATCCATCCAGTCCCCTGACCATCCATCCAGTCCCCCACCATCCATCCATTCAGTCCCCCACCATCCATCCAGTCCCCTGACCATCCAGTCCCACACACCCTCTATCCAGCCCCCCTACCATCCATCCTGTTGCCCTTCCAAATATGACTAAAAAAAAAAAAGTTAGCGACATTTTTACCTCTCCAGATATTGCGGGGCCCAGAATTTAACAGCTTGGGTATAGCCCCACATAGGTCGTCAATTAAATGGAGTGGATACTGAACAAGCGCTTCAAACTGTGGATCAAACGTCGTACACCAGGGTAGATTATACGATGAAACTGTTGTCGTACACTGAAATTTCGTACTCAAGAGGCAATCGTACTCCGAGGTTCCACTGTATATTTAATATTGACTTTCTTTTTCGAACTAAAGAAAATGTTATGAGCAATTAGGCTGACTTTATAAATAAGTGAACTTGGGCTTTTTAAATTGAAACTACAGTACCTGTATATACGGCACTAACTTCATCATCTATAAACTCAGAACTACATATCCTTAGAGCTCTCAGAAACATTGAAGAAAATGTTTTATTATTCTATTTTATGAACTTTCATAAACCCATTCTTTACAAACACCAGATGAAGCCTTAATCAAAGATTTTTGTGATTAAATTTTTTTGAAATGATAAATCTTGTTTTTATTTTCATTTATCTTTACTTTTAAAACTGTAAGGAAAGTATTTCTAGCAATTTAAATAACTTTGCGAGCTCTTAGGTTATGTACAGTAGTTCAGATCTTATTCAGATGAACTCACCAAGCGAGTTATTAACCACATAATATGATTAATATACCTTTACATACCTAAATTTAAATTATTTCACTTATATTATTAGCAACTAAATGTATAATTGATAAATATATTGAAGATTTTTTGAGGGCATTTGGAAAAAATAAACTTTGAAATGACTAGCTATGCATAGACTACTGAGCAAGGACACAATAAATAAATAAATAAATAAATAAATAAATAAATATAAAACATATATTAAATAACCTAACTTGTAGATAATTGAAAGTAGTGAAATTTAAAAGTAACCCCCTCTATCTGAATGTCTGTAGAACTTCCTCAATAAATACTGCAATCCATAAAGTCTACATCACTTACGGTGTCGCTGTAGAGGACATGCACACCACGAATGGTGCCGACCTGATGCTGAATTATGGCCACAGCCTGGCTAAAATGCATTCCTGCCAAGAGAAAGAAAGCTCAGTTGTTATAAAGCATAACATATACAGTACATGTATAACAAATCCTGAATCAGGCTTCAACAGCTACCAAGAGAGCAAAACATAACTGTCCCTTAAAAATCTGATATTACTGAATGCATTCAGAGCACAATACATAATTCCTCTCAATGCTGGTTATCAAGGAGAAAATTGGCAGTGAAGTATGCCAATTGCCTTCATGGACAGATAAGTGAATAGAGTACTGTTAGGTGATTAGAAACTCTTTTTATTATTCTCACAGAAAAAATCTTAGAACATAGTGTGAAAAAAAGGTCAGGAAATCATTGAATATAGTTCAAAAAAATATTGTAACAAGAACTATGTTAGAATAAATATTATAGCATTAATACAGTATTTCCAGGAGTCTGTGCATGGTTTTTATGAAAATCTTAAAAGTTTTGGTTTTTATTGATAAATTTAATGCATAATGTATATTTTGTTTAATTGTTTTGTTTTTTTGTGAGGTGGGGGGGGGGGGGACATATAGTCCCGAAACTACAGGAAAAACACTACAACAGACACCTAGAAATGTGTATTTTATGCAATAAAATGTGTTTGGTTAAATGTTTAACCAAAGGTATTGTTTATGGTTCAATGTTGACCCCTCAAACAAACAATTTCCCTGAAAGGTTCAGACGAAGCTTACAGGAGTTAAGAGCCGACCCCTCAATTCATATAACAAAGGCTGATAAATCCAGCACTATTGTTATTCTAAACAAGGAGGAATATATTTAAAAAATGAATGATCTTCTCCAAGATTCTTCAACATACACTAAACTCAGGAAAAATACTTTTGAGGACATCATCAAGTTCTTCAATAGCAGCTTGAGGAAGTTGTTAAGTAAACAAAGATCTTAATCAACTTACTACCTCATCACCTTCATTACCATACCTCTATGGAACTTGTCAAGACGCATAAACCTAACAAGCCCATGAGGCCTGTCATCAGTTCTGTGGGATACATTTCTTACAAGCTTTCTAAATGGCTTACCAAAATCTTGCCCCCATTGTTAGGAACTATTTCCTCTTCTCATTTGACCAATTCTCTTGAATTAGTTAACAAATTAAATACTGTTCCGGTCACTCCTGATGTAAAGTTAATCAGTTTTGATTAATTTTTAAAGACAATTTATTCTTCAATGTATCAGAGTTCTTCGGGTTGCGAGTCCAGAATTCTTAGATGAAGACTTTAAGAATATTGATTCTATTGGTCTCAAGCTTTGTTATCCACCGAGTTTTTTGGAAGTTTGCCGTAGCAAAGCACGTCGTGCATATTATAATAATATATGCAGTGAAAAAATTTGCCCAAAGAATGTCTTATGTTTACCATATTTCTCTGGGTTTGAAAATATGGTCAAGGCCTTGAAACTTTTTGATACATGTATTGTTTAGCTACGAAAATACTGTTGGTAAACTATTAGTTAGAAACAGCCCTCATAGTGATAATTGTGTCATTTATAAAATACCTTGTAAAGACTGTAATAAGTTCTATGTTGGGCAAACATCTAAAGATTTGAAGTGTAGAATTTCGCAACATAAATACTCTGTAAGACATGGCCAATTGTCTAATGCTTTGTTTGTTCATTTGTCAGGAAATGCTCACCAAATTGATTGGGAGATGGTTTCTTCAATACTGAATTATAAAATCACTTATAACAGGAACATAATTGAATCTGCTTCAATACAGATTACAAAAGAATGTAATTTGAACATTAGCAGTGGTTTATATAACTTAGATCCATTTTTGATAGATCAATTAAAGGGCGATTTGAGTAGAATCATCGATACACATTTGTCTCACTAATTCATTGTAAATATTTACTATCTTATGCTATTATTATCCATGTGTGGGCCTATTGGTGGGGATAAATAGCAGCTGCTTCGCATGGGCCAATAAGCCTTCTGCAATTCTTATGCGGCTCTTATTTGTATCCACCTAATTCCCATTCATTTTTCATTGTACCTCACTTCCCCTCTCTCTCCTCCCTATATATATGTCCAATACTGTAACATGTAAATCATGTAAATCATTGCTTCTGAAGATGTATTAATTAATATACGAAAGTACTTAAGGAAATTCCTGTTTCAATTCATTATCCGTGGTTTGACACTGTCACATTTTTCATCCCATGTTAATTTTCGTGATTTACACACATATAAATACAGAATATATATATTTTAAGTATAAAATATATAGTTTGGTTTCCCATTGTCAGTGATAAAATCATCAGTTTTTATTATAATCTGCACTGTGGCAAATCAACTAATCAGCATATCGAACAAGACAACAATACTGTAAAGCTAATCACAAACTAATGAGCAATTATAATAAATTTGTTGTTCCAGGTAATAATCCATTACATAACCACTAGCAAATTAACTATGCCAGCACACTGAATTATTGAAGTTAGCCATTGAATTATACAAATAATATTTTCATCTCAAGATGCACAATAGCCTCACAAGTCGTAAACAATGAATACGATGCTAGTGATTTCGGATAAGACCACTTACCTAAAACGAAATCCCATTTTTCCGAGGTCAGTGACTGTTCTGGGTAAACTTCTAGCTCCAACATACTGTACACCTCACACAGCCTTCGTTACAATGTTTGAAGCGTCTTCATTACAGTTAAGGTGTTCTTCTCATGATTTACGTATTAGAACTGTTGTGCGTCCTTTATTCTGGCCTGCCTCATCTCTTCTCAATTTAACAACATAAAGAAACTAAAACAAATAAGACTTCAGCGCGAATTCATTATTTATAGAGGGCCCGAAATAGACAATAATATATTTAGAAACCTTTTCTATCATTCACTTGCTTTCTCCGACTTTTTAAATCAATTCGAACTCGATTCCAGTACACTAGGAGTCAATACAGTGTGTTATGGTCGAAGAGGTTCACACGTCTATACTCTAACAGCTGATCAGGCGCATGCGCAAACATGCTCAGAGTTCAAGGTGTTTTTACTTCATTTGAGTGTCATACTCATCTGCTGCTAACTGGATGGCCATGCGGTTAATTGTACGTTACAGTAAGTGGTCCTTGTGCGTTATGTTTGTAGAATATGAGGGGCTGCAATCCTAAGGGAAAATTTGAGGTGAAATATTTGAACTTCCCGTTTTCACTCCTTCAAGGATGTGAGGGGAGGAGCCAACTGACGTACCCCACCCATATTGGAACTAGCTATATTTCACAGAAAGCGAATATATAATGAGGCCAAGTTTCTTCGATGCGTAATTAACCATGTGCTTGACCGAAGCAAAGTAGATAATGTGATTGGGCGTCAAGTGGTATGGCGTCTTTTATGAACAGGCGTTCGTAGGTTTTAAAACTGACGTGTCCAACATTAATTGATGTTTGGTTCGAAATCAGATATTTGGGGTTATTAATGCTACAATCAAATACAAGTGCTAATTACGTATTCTCAAGATATAAAGATTAAACTGATATAGGAATGGCTGGCACCCATTTCTGAGAATAAGTTTGTCAATGACAAAAGATCACACAGAGGTCGATTCGTGTCGACGTCCTACTAAACATCTTTTTTTTTTCTTTTAATAAGTTCTACGTGGCTTGACTTTACACTTAATTAAAAATACAGATGCCTTTTGATTGCATGCATAATGATCCGCAAAGTAGTCTTAATGTCATATTTAATATTTGTTGTTCATGTGTATATTTATTCGCGCCACCTAGAAAATTACTTTTGTTTAGTTAATCTTTTAAGTTTAGTTCAATTATTGAGTGCCTCATGTCCCACTTGTGAGTGGTAAGGATTACAGAGTCACATAATGGGCTCAGGAAATGAACCACAGTATTCCCTGTGTGTGTATATATATATATATATATATATATATATATATATATATATATATATATATATATTTTTTTTGTGACGGTAAAGCGTTGGTGTTCGACTGTTTCAATAGCTGGGGGCAGGGCCTCGTCACATAAAAAAAAAAAGATGATCGTTTGCTCTTTTGTCTGTGGTAAGGTAATGGGAAGACACACAAAACACAAAGTATAAACAATGAAATTTTAATTACTCTAGAAAACAATATATGAATAAAGACAATCTCTTGGCTTACGTAAAATTCATAACAAGTCAACAAACAAAACAACATGAATAATTAATGTCAGTAAAAATTTACTCTAAGACAATAAAGTGCAGGTTATAGTGATATTAATATAAATCAAAATCAGGTGCTGAGAATACTGGCTTCAAGCTGCCACCTCCCTTAGTACACGACAGCCAGAGCTTAGTCTACTATAGAGAGATTTCAACTCCAAGGAGCACAGGGATATTCTGAGGAGTACGGCGTGCTGCTGGCCCAGACGTCGACTCAGGTAGTGGCGTAAGTGCAGGTGCGGCGACACACCAGCCAATCAGGAACAGGCAGGCGGAGAATGAGTAGTTTGCTGGTTTGACGGCGGGCGGGAGCCGGTGTGTCTGGTGGTGCAAGGTACGCTTTGCTTCCTTGGCAAAACGTTTGGCGATACTGGTGGACGTATCTTCAATATAGTATCTTGTACTTGAATGACGTAAATGTGTAGGGAAGAGCAGGCTCAATCTCTCTTGAAAGAGATTATCGTCACAATATATATATATATATATATATATATATATATATATATATATATATATATAAAGCAGGTTATACCTATAGTATTACAAAGATATTTTGTAAAAATTTACGTCTGGGGATTTGTATAGTGAAATCTTATGGTGAGAAAATTTAAAACTATAACTTGTTAATTATGGCATTCATAGTACAAATAATAAAGAACGATTGATGCATGCTTTAGCAAACATGTGATATTAATTGTAACTTATATAACTGTCATATATACCTGGCTTGACTAATAAAATCCCAATCGATCTTTATGTTAGGGTCTCTTGAGCCACGGTGATTGGTAGTTTGGTAAACTGTGAAGATACTATTGGTTTATTTTCGCTAACAAATTATATAACTGGCTCATTAGTGCTGAATTGCTTAGCTAAACAAATTTTGGGGTTTACCTTTTTAACCTATAACTATTATAATAGATTTACTAATATATAACTATTAAATACAATGTCTGTCTATCCGTCCAAAAATCTCAGATGCTTTGGGCTAACCTCACCCAATTCTCCAACACAAAACAAGGGGTGTATATGAGTGTCATAAGCCAGTTGGGGTCGTCCCAAGCTCCGCCATTAATGAAATATTGGCACCTTAAGCACCCCCCCCCTTTTCCCTGTGATTTTCATGATCTGAAATAAAATTAGGGTTTGTTTTCCGTAGAGTATTGATGCTTACTCCTGTTGTTTACCCAAGCCACATTTTCATGGTTCATTAAAAACGATGAATGTGAATTCATTTGGGTTACGGTATATCATCTTCTGAGGGAGACAAACTTAGAGAAAGAGATAGAGGAGGGGAAGATCGAGGAGGAGGAGAAAAAAGGAGAAGTGAGGGGGAGATAAGAGAAGAGAAGAGGGCGATTGGAAGCTTATATCGAGGTCACTTCCCCCCCCCCCCTCCCCCCTCCAAGGTCGAATTACTGACCCCACCCAGGATGCAACCCCACAACAAGCTAAGTCCTGAGTACCTACTTAGTGCTAGGTGAACAGGTACATTAGGTGAAAGGAAATGTGCCCAACTATTTCTGTCCTGCCCGGGATTCGGACCCAGAATTCTCGTAATTGAGCCCCAGTAAACCACTTTTTGTACAATTTTTTTTTTAGAGTTCGAAAAAATATAGCTAAAATTAAACTTCATTATCCCTAGGCCTAGTATAGCACATATATATGTGTAATATTAGTCATCAGATCGCGTGCATTAGGCCTAAAAGGGTTAGGTTTCATTAGCAACATAATTATAAACAGTTTTCCAGATTGTTCAAATTTAATACTACAAAAAATCTACTGTGAGGAAATCCGTTATGACATATTTGTACCTTCCACCACATCGTTACTATAAGTACTTTCATTTTGGGAGGATAGGCTGTATTAAGCATACGTATGCTATTCTATGCTGACAAATATAAGGTTTTGAGGCTAGGTAATGAAGATAGTTACATGATACGAGCTAGATGGTGTTGAGATTGCATACATAGTAGGCATCCATCAGTCTCAGGAGACCATGGACTTGCGCTTTCGTTGTCGGTCTGGAGTGGCCTCTCCAGGGCGCAAAGCCAGGTAAGGAGAAGAATACGGAGGAGAGGCTGTTACCCATGCAGCAGGTCCTCCCCTCTCTACGGCTCCGAACGTCTCCAATGGAAAGGCAAACGCCAATAGGATTGGTTCCAGCGCCGTCGCAGGAACTGTGAGCTCCGTAGTTGACCTCGAAGTTGGTGAAAGAAGGCACAGTGGAGATAGATATAACAAAGGGAATATTATAGGGTATTAAACGTATCAACATAAAATAGAACACGAAACAATAGTTATAAATTGGATAAGTTTAGATTTAGGAGAGACCTGGGTAAATACTGGTTCGGTGACAGGGTTGTTGATTTGTGGAACCAATTACAGCGTAACATAATAGAAGTAGGATCTCTTGATTGTTTCAAGCGTAGGTTCGACATATACGAATGAGATTGGGTGGATATAAATAGGAGCTGTCTTGTATGGGCCAATAAGCCCTCTGCAATTACCCTCATTCCTATGTTATGTTCTTATGTTCTATGTTTAGGAAAGGTTGTGTGTTGCCTTCTTCCTTCGGCCGTTACAAAATTATTACGGCAAAACATGTACTATCAGGGTCAGCAATCCATATTTTGTATTTCCATACACAGTAACTGTAGTTACTCTAATTTTTTGGTTGGCATTTTCATATACTGTACTGGCTGAATACTATAAATTATCAAAAACCTTTAACTTGAACCTAATATTTAAAACTATTTGACATATTTTTGCGTCCCCATCTACGTTATACTTCCCGCTGTCGGGGACAGGAAGCCTGAACTTTTAGAGTTTATCGAGATCCCCATAGGCCAGGGTCCTTTTCTGATACCCAAATAGCCCCTTATTAATGTGGGTCGCGACCCACGGGTTATTAAGAACCACTGCCCTAGCCCAACAGCTGACCTTCCTCAGGGTGCGACCTCACAAGAGGGTACCTATTTTACTACCAGGTGACCAGAGGTGAAAAGAACCGTTTTTCCCAACCTTTTTTGTCCGGCTCGGAGTTTGAACTCAGGTCCTTCGGGTATGAGTATGAGCCGAGAACGTAGATCATGCAACAGGAGCCACATAGGTCAGGGACCCCGTGACTCTGGCATCACCGGTGCTGTGCTTATCAGCGAGTCGGATTGCCGCAGTGAATTGAGCAAACACTCGAGATATGACGCTACGCCCGTACGCAGTAACATGTTGGAATTAATTAATTAATTAATTCTAATGTTACTGCGAATTAATTAATGTATGTAATTGTAATGTAAATTACGATTGATTATAATTTGTGTACTGTATGGATTTTTGAGGCCTTTGGGCAACCTTTAATAGAGGAGTGTAGAAATAGCCTAAGCTACTCTATCCTTTTTGGGATGTATTTTATAATCTCAATACACTTGAATATCAGAATTTTAAATCAATAAGCATTTCCCGAAAGGTCAACTGAGCACCCCACACATTAACCAGGCCTCAAGGCAGTCATCAATGTTAACGCACTGCTTATTCAAAATTAGTATTAAAATACATCTCAAAGGGATAGAGTAGCTTAGGCTATTTCTACCCTCCCCCTCGCCCCCCCTCGACGGGATAAGACGAGACGGGATAAGACGAGGCGGGATAAGACGAGACGGGATAAGATATGTGGTGTAAGGCGAGGCTGGAGAGGACAGGCGGTGGCCAGGGTTGCCAGATCTGAACTGCTGTGAAAGTAGCGAATTTGTAATTAAAGTAACCCAATATTTTGTTCAGTGGCTGATACGGGTTTCCGATCAGTATATTTTATTTCATAGATTAACACTACATGATTTAAGGATTGTATTAATATTATCACTGCATGTAAGGTTTCAGGGGTATAGTGCTTGTGACTGAAAATAGTCCCATAAACTGAGGTAAAATCCTGCTGTGTTTAGCTTTATAATATCGAACAGACAAATTTTTTCACGCGTAATATTTACTCGTCTATAAGTGGTTTACTGGTGGTCCATCACTGCATATTGGTACTTTCCGCCAAACAGTTACGTACTATCATTTCATGAGGATGGATTGCTTGTATAGACATTACCCGGGAGGAAGCGTTAATGGCAACTATAAGGTCAATGTGGCACCACTGCGGCACACCCGGTCACCGCTGGAGGCAAGGTCACGGCTGGAGGCAGTCAGGTCACGGCTGGAGGCAGTCAGGTCACGGCTGGAGGCAGTCAGGTCACGGGTACTTGTTGTTGAAGTACCGTTGAACGTTGTTGTTGGTGGTGCTGTGACGTTACGTTGAGGTGCTTCCGGGGCTTAGCGTCCCCGCGGCCCGGTCGTCGACCAGGCTTCCAATTGGCCTCCAAGGCCACGTTGGTCATAAGGATTATCGTTGTCTCTCCACTGTTCCTCTCTTGTTCCTGCTATACGATCTTCCCTTCCTTCTGAACTTTCTGTACCCTGCTGGCGGGTGCGGGCTGTGAATCTCTCACACGAGGCTTCATGGACAACCCGTCCTCTTAAAAATAACGTCGCTTTTCGCTTGTATGCGTGCTATGGTCAAAAATGGGACGTAATTTGAAATGAAATCGGCTCACGAAAGTGACGTACTGTCCCGTTTTTTTTTTAATGGGACATAGAGACGAACCAGCATTGTGGATGCCTCGACAACTGTAGCAAGATAGCAAGAATTTTTCTCCTTTGTCAATCTGTCTACACTGCTGCGAGTCATGCTTCTTGCCACAGTACCGACATCTGAGGTCAAAGGAAATGTATATGTTTATCTCTCAGAATGTTTGGTAATATGTTTATTGTTTGTGATGTGTGTCTGTGTATGTATTAACACGATGTACTGAACGGGGTGAGAACAGCTTGAGCTACCTCATCCCTTTGGGTGTATGAGGTAGTATAAACTTATTTCAATAAACTTATTTCAATTTCAATTTCTGAGGTCAAACTGGCATTTCCAAGCTATATATCCCTTACAAGAACATTCCATGCATGGTGTGAGCTCAATATATTTTTCCACTTTCCTGTATCTTAGTCCTTGCTCAAAAAGTCTTTCTGGAGCCTCACCCTTTAACAAGGCAACAATCTGGCTTTGTTTTTCACCACGTACAATGTTTCTCTTAGCCTACACAGCACTTTTTTGTTTAGATGAAGAAATTCAGGATCCAAGTATGTTGGATACTTAAAAAACAGTAACCTTAGTGTAAATTATTCCCACTTCAGAAGTAACTAAAACAATATTCTTGAATATTTATAGCTCCTTATGCCCTGCCTACTAGCGTTGTACTTGTTACATTATAAACCAAACTACTCTGAACTTTCAAATTCTTTGTCGAATCGGGCCTTAAAGATGTGGATGGAGGTGACTTCAACAACTACCTCTTTTAGAGCATTTCCCCTGTTAACTACCCGTACAGGGTAATTAACAAGGCAACAAATGATCGAATATAAAAAGGGTCTTACGTCCGTCCCTTCGGCTCATTTGCGCTTCCAGCCTCCAACTGTGTCCTCTTATCCCCTGTTGCCTCTTAGAGGGACCAAAACTAAGTCGGATAACTTCTTTTAGAAGGTTAGAACATTTAAGAATATACTGTGAAAGGGAAGAATCAGCAGCAATACAGCCAGGACTAAGGTTCATGTTGGACATGTTGTGTATCAGAGCGATTCGACAAGACGGCGTCTGTGAAGAGTAGAGGCAGAATATTTTAGAAGACTATTCTGAAGGGTGATTTAGTGTCCCCCAACATAACACAAGACAGCATTGTTTGTGTCTGCAGACTTAACACTTCTTTTGTGTTCATGTCATTCAAGTATTAAGTGTACGGACACAAACAGTGCTCTCTTGGTTGATTGATGAAGCCACCTAAGAGGTGGCACGGGCACGAATAGCCCGTAAAATGCTCTCTTCTGTTGTTGTTGTTGTTACCGATTTAGCTACTCAGAACGAAGTGTCCATGTAGCACGGACTATGGTGAGCCCGTATCTCTTCTGTACTGGATCCTTATTAAGGCGTGACAAGGAAGAGAGGGAGAGAGTCAGTACAAACCAAGAGGGAAGGTGAGAGGGAAAAAGAGGCAAGAATTTGGGTGAATACACACAGAAATCACAATAGTGTGATACATCAAATGAACAAATCCACAAGGGCCGTGTTGAGGGTTCGAACCTACGTCCGGGATGATCCCAGGCAAGCCTTAGTCGATTGCGCCATAACATGGTCAAAAGAATTGCAACCGGGGGTGCTACTCTTTGATAGGTTGTAATTCTTTTGATCATGTGACGCAATCGACTAAAGCGCGTCTGGCATCATCCCGGACGTAGGTTCGAACCCTCATCACGGTCCTTGTGGATTTGTTCATTTGATGTATCACGCTATTGTGATTTATGTGCGTAATGAAGTAAGGACGAAGAGGTAAAACATCTGGTTGACAGAGCCCGGGTGCATGGCGGGAATTGTGTAAAGCTCCGGTTTGTGTCTCTTGAGAGGCTGCAGGATCCGTGTGAGGGCAGTTGCACTCCCGGTTGCAATTCTTGTGACCATGTCGTGGTGCAGTCGACTAAGGCGCGTCTGGCATCATCCCGGACGTAGGTTCGAACCCTCATCACGGCCGTTGTGGATTTGTTCAAGCTGGGTGAAGCTGAGAGGGGAAAAGAGGTGTAAGGTTGAGTTATTTGTTTCAGCAACGTTATTTTGACATTCTCTACATCAGCAAACATGTTTTAAATAAATTATCACGCGAGGAGAAAGCCCCCCAACAACTTCCTCATTCATACAATATACTTCCTGTTTTTTGTAAAGTTAAAAAAAAATACAACTTTTATGTCTAACCATTCATTGGGTTCTCAAAATTCCGCCCCCGATTTTTGTTCCGCATAAGCATCAACATAACCTTTATTGTCAGTATAGATTTCCTGCAAGTGGAAGTTTAGATTCCTTAGGGCCAGTGTCTGGGCCACGGAGACGAGGCTATTATCCGTCAAAAGCCTAATCAAGTTAATATGAAAATAGTTTGTTTACATCTGCTGCCTGTCTCGTTAAAAATAGATGGATTTCGAAGCTATCAACAGGTGCTGGTGTTGAGTTGCCTGTGGGGTATATAGATGACGTGGCGAACACTGAAAGTTAATTCAGGCGATGAGTCACAATAACGTGGCTGAAGTATGTTGACCAGACCACACACACTAGAAGGTGAAGGGACGACGACGTTTCGGTCCGTCCTGGACCATTCTCAAGTCGATTGTGAGAGTCTCAATCAAGTCTCAATCGACTTGAGAATGGTCCAGGACGGACCGAAACGTCGTCGTCCCTTCACCTTCTAGTGTGTGGTCTGGTCAACTAAAAGTTGATTCAATATTGCCGG
This sequence comes from Procambarus clarkii, assembly GCF_040958095.1. NCBI lineage: Eukaryota > Metazoa > Arthropoda > Malacostraca > Decapoda > Cambaridae > Procambarus > Procambarus clarkii. The sequence continues at coordinate 13,653,234 of NC_091194.1, forward strand.
AATTTACCGCGGATTTGTGCAGAGACTATAAGAAATATTGCTGGAACAACCGTGGACATCTTCAAGAGAAAACTGGACCGTTTTCTAAGAGAAGTTCCGGATCAGCCGGGCTGTGGTGGGTATGTGGGCCCGCGGGCCGCTCCTAGCAACAGCCTGGTGGACCAAACTCTCACAAGTCGAGCCTGGCCTCGGGCCGGGCTTGGGGAGTAGAAGAACTCCCAGAACCCCATCAACCAGGTAACCAGGTATCAACCAGAGCCGTGTTGCCATTTATCACTTTTATTTGAGTAGAAACCATTGTGTAAAATAATATTTTTGCTATTTTGTGCTTTATTTGTCAGATGCTGAGATCATTATGTGCCTCTAGCCTTTTTCCACTGCCGCTCATATGATGGGTATGTGTGTGTGTGTGTGTGTGTGTGTGTGTGTGTGTGTGTGTGTGTGTGTGTGTATATGTGTGTGTGTGTGTGTGTGTGTGTGTGTGTGTGTGTGTGTGTGTGTGTGTGTGTGTGTGTGTGTGTGTGTGTGTGCGTGTGTGTGTGCTCACCTAGTTGTGTCTGCAGGATCGAGCATTGACTCTTGGATCCCGCCTTTCGAGCATCGGTTGTTTACAGCAATGACTCTTGTCCCATTTCCCTATCATACCTGCTTTTAAAATTAAGAATAGTATTTGCTTCCACAACCTGTTCCTGAAGTGCATTCCATTTCCCCACTACTCTCACGCTAAAAGAAAACTTCCTAACATCTCTGTGACTCATCTGAGTTTCAAGCTTCCATCCATGTCCTCTCGTTCTGTTACTATTCCGTGTGAACATTTCGTCTATGTCCACTCTGTCAATCCCTCTGAGTATCTTATACGTTCCTATCATGTCCCCCCGCTCCCTTCTTCTTTCTAGTGTCGTAAGGCACAGTGTGTGTGTGTGTGTGTGTGTGTGTGTGTGTGTGTGTGTGTGTATGTGTGTGTGCGTGTGTGTGTGTGTGTGTGTGTACTCACCTAGTTGTACTCACCTAGTTGTGTTTGCGGGGGTTGAGCTCTGGCTCTTTGGTCCCGCCTCTCAACCGTCAATCAACAGGTGTACAGATTCCTGAGCCTATCGGGCTCTGTCATATCTACACTTGAAACTGTGTATGGAGTCAGCCTCCACCACATCACTTCCTAATGCATTCCATTTGTCAACCACTCTGACACTAAAAAAGTTCTTTCTAATATCTCTGTGGCTCATTTGGGCACTCAGTTTCCACCTGTGTCCCCTAGTACGTGTGCCCCTTGTGTTAAATAGACTGTCTTTATCTACCCTATCAATCCCCTTCAGAATCTTGAATGTGGTGATCATGTCCCCCCTAACTCTTCTGTCTTCCAGCGAAGTGAGGTTTAATTCCCGTAGTCTCTCCTCGTAGCTCATACCTCTCAGCTCGGGTACTAGTCTGGTGGCAAACCTTTGAACCTTTTCCAGTTTAGTCTTATCCTTGACTAGATATGGACTCCATGCTGGGGCTGCATACTCCAGGATTGGCCTGACATATGTGGTATACAAAGTTCTGAATGATTCTTTACACAAGTTTCTGAATGCCGTTCGTATGTTGGCCAGCCTGGCATATGCCGCTGATGTTATCCGCTTGATATGTGCTGCAGGAGACAGATCTGGCGTGATATCAACCCCCAAGTCTTTTTCCTTCTCTGACTCCTGAAGAATTTCCTCTCCCAGATGATACCTTGTATCTGGCCTCCTGCTCCCTACACCTATCTTCATTACATTACATTTGGTTGGGTTAAACTCTAACAACCATTTGTTCGACCATTCCTTCAGCTTGTCTAGGTCTTCTTGAAGCCTCAAACAGTCCTCTTCTGTTTTAATCCTTCTCATAATTTTAGCATCGTCCGCAAACATTGAGAGAAATGAATCGATACCCTCCGGGAGATCATTTACATATATCAGAAACAAGATAGGACCGAGTACAGAGCCCTGTGGGACTCCACTGGTGACTTCACGCCAATCGGAGGTCTCACCCCTCACCGTAACTCTCTGCTTCCTATTGCTTAGATACTCCCTTATCCACTGGAGCACCTTACCAGCTACACCTGCCTGTCTCTCCAGCTTATGTACCAGCCTCTTATGCGGTACTGTGTCAAAGGCTTTCCGACAATCCAAGAAAATGCAGTCCGCCCAGCCCTCTCTTTCTTGCTTAATCTGTGTCACCTGATCGTAGAATTCTATCAAGCCTGTAAGGCAAGATTTACCCTCCCTGAATCCATGTTGGCGATTTGTCACGAAGTCCCTTCTCTCCAGATGTGTTACCAGGTTTTTTCTCACGATCTTCTCCATCACCTTGCATGGTATACAAGTCAAGGACACTGGCCTGTAGTTCAGTGCCTCTTGTCTGTCGCCCTTTTTGTATATTGGGACCACATTCGCCGTCTTCCATATTTCTGGTAGGTCTCCCGTCTCTAGTGACTTACTATACACTATGGAGAGTGGCAGGCAAAGTGCCTCTGCACACTCTTTCAGTACCCATGGTGAGATCCCATCTGGACCAACAGCCTTTCTAACATCCAGATCCAGCAGGTGTCTCTTGACCTCCTCTCTCGTAATTTCGAACTCCTCCAAGGCCGCCTGGTTTACCTCCCTTTCTCCTAGCACAGTGACCTCACCCTGTTCTATTGTGAAGACCTCCTGGAACCTCTTGTTGAGTTCCTCACACACCTCTCTGTCATTCTCTGTATACCTGTCCTCGCCTGTTCTAAGTTTCAATACCTGTTCTTTCACTGTTGTTTTCCTTCTGATGTGACTGTGGAGTAGCTTTGGTTCGGTCTTGGCTTTGTTTGCTATATCATTTTCAAAATTTTTCTCTGCTTCTCTTCTCACCCTGACGTACTCATTCCTGGTTCTCTGGTATCTCTCTCTGCTTTCTGGTGTTCTGTTATTCCGGAAGTTCCTCCACGCCTTTTTGTTCAGTTTCTTCGCTTCCATACATGCCCTATTATACCATGGATTCTTCTGTTGCTTCTCGGATTTTTCCCTTTGGGCCGGGATGAACCTGTTTACTGCCTCCTGACACTTTTGGGTAACATAGTCCATCATACCCTGTACAGACTTGTCTCTGAGGTCTGTGTCCCAAGGTATTTCACTTAGGAAACTTCTCATCTGTTCATAATTCCCCTTTCGGTATGCCAGCCTTTTGATTCCTAGTTCTTTTTGGGGGGAGATAAGTCCTAGCTCTACCAGGTACTCAAAGTTCAATACACTGTGATCACTCATTCCCAAGGGCGCTTCCATCTTAACTTCCCTTATATCCCATTCATTTAGGGTAAATATCAAATCAAGCATTGCTGGTTCATCTTCTCCTCTCATTCTTGTTGGTTCTTTGGTGTGCTGGCTTAGAAAGTTTCTTGTTGCCACGTCCAGCAGCTTAGCTCTCCATGTTTCTGGTCCTCCATGCGGGTCTCTGTTCTTCCAATCTATCTTCCCATGGTTGAAGTCTCCCATAATTAGTAGTCCAGATCCATTCCTGCTAGCAACAGAAGCTGCTCTTTCTATTATGTTAATGGTGGCCATGTTGTTTCTATCATATTCCTGTCTAGGTCTTCTGTCATTTGGTGGTGGATTATATATGACTGCGACTATAATTTTTTTCCCTCCATTTGTTACAGTACCTGCTATGTAGTCACTAAAACCTTCACAGCCCTGAATATCCATCTCCTCAAAATCCCAGCCTTGTCTTACCAGCAGAGCTACACCACCCCCACCTCTTCCTTCCCTCTCTTTCCTCATAACATAATAGTCCTGTGGGAACACTGCATTTGTTATCGTTTTCGTGATCTTTGTTTCTGTGAGGGCTATTATGTCTGGGTTTTCCTCTAGTACCAGTTCTCCAAGCTCATTTGCTTTATTTGTAATTCCATCTATGTTTGTGTACATCGCTTTGAGGCTCACTTTCTTCTGTCCCTTCTCAAATCGCCTCCTTGGTGAGTGTTCTGCTGGTGGGGGAGGCTGTTCCATGGGTGTGAGGACCTGTGAGGTGGATAACAGGGTCTCAGAGGATACTGGGATGAGGTGCGGGGGATCCAGTGAAGGGGGAGGGACAGGGAGGGTATGGGGTGAAAGTGTAACACGGGTTCGAGGTCCTCTCTCTTTACTTCCTTCTACTCCCTCTACCCGTATTCTTACTTATTATTCTCTACCAAGGGACTCCAAAACTTTTACCAAAGCCAACTCCACGCCACATGGTCCTAAGACGATTGACCGACTTAGGATTCTACACCCAGTATGACGTGACCTAAGCTCTGATCAAAACCCTAGAGTCGCCTCTATGCTGCCACCACCAGACCAGCTCTACAGAGCAATGATCGAGGTCTGGATCGATCACGCTAATTAATCAACCTTGGGGCTTGATCCCCACTAGTAGTTTATAACCTCGGAAACTTGAGTGTGGAATTAATTAGATGGGGATGATGAATTCCGATCCGATGTTAGAATCGGCGCCCAATGCAACTCTGCCTCGTGTGGACCACGTGACCAGGACAAGTTTACACATAACCAAATGGAAACAATAAAATGCAAATTAATAACAAATTTAATTTATTAAAAGAAAACTAAAACAAAATCTAAATGTGTTCACTCCCTATCACTTTAACACTCCCTACTTGACCTGAATGGCAAATGAGAAGACTATTTCTATACATAACCATAGCAACTATACCTCTATGTTTCCCAGCTCTCGGTGTTGGGGCTGGTCTTAGGGAGAGGTAAGATGTTTTGACCTCTCCCAGCTGCTCGGCAGATCACACTGATTTTTTCCTTGTCTGGACTACCCCAGACAGAGTATTGTATCCTTCCGCCTAGTCAAAGTCCTACCCAGTTACTAGCAAGGTTTAAGTTATAACAATTAACCTCTGTTGTACTTAATTGATCCAGACTGGTTGAATTATTTTACTGAATTAAATTACAAACATCTAACGGCAGAGCTGTTCCCGATCCCCAGAATGGTTAATTGAACTTTGAGAAATACTAGACATGTCAACCCTGCTGACCTATGACCGCCGGTCACTCCGCCTTAAAAGTTAGATCTGATTCGTGACGTCACTGATGGTGACTTAAACTCAATAATTAGAATACTCTTGATATTGTATCCAGTACTATTATACAATACAATTTTAATGCAAAATGAATAAAGGCTAATTTTCTCTAAATTACTGAATACTATAGGATGATTCATTATACGCAGTTATGAACAAAGCGTCGGTTATTTCCACCGCGAATTCCCCTGGGGGTCAGGTCACCATGCGGCTCAGCTTCCCATTCTCTTTTGTCGATAAACCACTCTGGATAATTCTTACAACAGCCTAGTTTGTTACAAAAGGGGAGGGAGGACGGGAAGGAAAGGGGGGGAGGGAGGACTCGGGAGGAGGGGAGGGGTAGAAGGGTGGGGATTGGGTGTGGGGGGAGGGAGATTTTGCTGAACATTTGAGTGGGGGCAGGGAGGGTTTGGGGTAGGGGGGTTTTCTATGCAGAGGAGGGAGGCGGGGTTGTCCTCCCTTCTGGCTTTACTGGGTAGCTGGTTGTGGGTTCCCCCCTCGCCTCTGGGGGTGTTGGGTTGGGAGCTGTGACTTCCTGGTTTTCCCCTCTCGCCCTGCGCCTCTTCCTTGCTTCTGCCACCACGGCTCTCTCCTCCCTTGTCATGTCTCTTTGGAGGAATACATTTTTTAATTTTCCCACGTTTTTCAGGGAGCTCTTCCTTGATAGGATCTTCTCCTTTGTGTTCTCGTTTGCAAACACTATCTTTATCAATCGGTCTCGGTCTTTGTTGTACCGGCCTAGCCTGAAAACCTTCTCAATGCTATGCTCAGCCCCTTCCATGTCTAGTGCCTTTAGTACTTCATTCACTGCTGCTTTGTCCTTGTCACTCCACTCTGTCCTATTAGATCCTTCCTGTTCCTTAATACCCACAGCAACCACTGATCTGTTCCTTTCCAGCAGTTGTGTGTGTGTGTGTGTGTGTGTGTATGTGTGTGTGTGTGTGTGTGTGTGTGTGTGTGTGTGTGTGTATGTGTGTGTGTGTGTGTGTGTATGTGTGTGTGTGTGTGTGTGTGTGTGTGTGTGTGTGTGTGTGTGTGTGTGTGTGTGTGTGTGTGTATGTGTATGTGTGTGTGTGTGGGGGGGGGGGGTGCATACTAACCGAACTAAAACTTAATCTTCATTTGTCCCTTTTCTAATTTATTTCGGAACTAAATAGGTGGGATATAAGGCAGTACTGGTTTGTAAATAGGGTTGTGTACAAGTATAATGGGGAGCTGTTAACATTATTGAGACAAGCAATTTAATACGTCTCAAGAATAAAAGGTATATGGGTAAGAAGGGATGGATTTAAACAAGGCCCCCCTAGTGCTCACCTAATTGTGCTTACCTGGGGAGGAGGGATGGGGATGAGTTTCGGCTCTTGGTCTCGCCTCTCGAGTATCATTCAACTGGCATACAAGTTTTCTGAGCCAATTGGGCTTTTATCATATCTACATTTGAGTCTGTGTATGAAGTCTGCCTCCAAGTAACAGCCTCCCCCTCCCTCCAAGACCGGGCTTGTGGAGTAAAAGAACTCTCAGAGCCCTCTCCACGCAGGTGTACTCGATTGAGTGATGAAGATTAAGCACTGCCAACGGCCATACCACGTTGAGAACGCCGCTTCTCGTCCGATCAGCAAAGTTAAGCAACGTTGGGTTTGGTTAGTACTTGGATGGGTGAAGATTAAGCCACCCAAGAGGTGGCTTAGTATTCACGGACATGAATAGCCCGTAACAGGTATACTCCAGGTAACAGGTATACTACAGGTACAGTAACTCCAGGTAACAGGTATACTGCAGGTACAGTAACTCCAGGTAACAGGTATACTCCAGGTATAGTAACTCCAGGTAACAGGTATACTGCAGGTATAGTAACTCCAGGTAACAGGTATACTCCAGGTACAGTAACTCCAGGTAACAGGTATACTCCAGGTACAGTAACTCCAGGTAACAGGTATACTGCAGGTATAGTAACTCCAGGTAACAGGTATACTGCAGGTACAGTAACTCCAGGTAACAGGTATACTGCAGGTATAGTAACTCCAGGTAACAGGTATACTGCAGGTACAGTAACTCCAGGTAACAGGTATACTCCAGGTACAGTAACTCCAGGTAACAGGTATACTCCAGGTAACAGGTATACTGCAGGTATAGTAACTCCAGGTAACAGGTATACTGCAGGTACAGTAACTCCAGGTAACAGGTATACTCCAGGTACAGTAACTCCAGGTAACAGGTATACTCCAGGTATAGTAACTCCAGGTAACAGGTATACTGCAGGTATAGTAACTCCAGGTAACAGGTATACTACAGGTATAGTAACTCCAGGTAACAGGTATACTGCAGGTACAGTAACTCCAGGTAACAGGTATACTACAGGTATAGTAACTCCAGGTAACAGGTATACTGCAGGTATAGTAACTCCAGGTAACAGGTATACTCCAGGTAACAGGTATACTACAGGTATAGTAACTCCAGGTAACAGGTATACTACAGGTACAATAACTCCAGGTAACAGGTATACTCCAGGTACAGTAACTCCAGGTAACAGGTATACTACAGGTATAGTAACTCCAGGTAACAGGTATACTGCAGGTATAGTAACTCCAGGTAACAGGTATACTCCAGGTATAGTAACTCCAGGTAACAGGTATACTCCAGGTATAGTAACTCCAGGTAACAGGTATACTACAGGTATAGTAACTCCAGGTAACAGGTATACTACAGGTACAGTAACTCCAGGTAACAGGTATACTCCAGGTACAGTAACTCCAGGTAACAGGTATACTACAGGTATAGTAACTCCAGGTAACAGGTATACTGCAGGTACAGTAACTCCAGGTAACAGGTATACTACAGGTATAGTAACTCCAGGTAACAGGTATACTGCAGGTACAGTAACTCCAGGTAACAGGTATACTCCAGGTAACAGGTATACTGCAGGTACAGTAACTCCAGGTAACAGGTATACTCCAGGTACAGTGACTCCAGGTAACAGGTATACTCCAGGTAACAGGTATACTCCAGGTAACAGGTATATACTCTAGCAGTATATACCTGCTGTGGTACTCCCTAATTCTTATTTCTTCGAAAAGCCAGATTATTTAACACTGATGCTACCCAAGAGGACACAGGTGGAACTTAGTACCCAAATAAGCCAGATATCACAGATATCTGATATCTTTCACAGATATTAGAAAGTATTGTTTAAGTGCCGTAGTTACCAAAGTAGTTCACTAAGAAGTGATGTGGTGGAGGCTGACTCCATACACAGTTTCAAATGTAGATATGATAGGAGCCCAGTAGGCTCAGGAACCTGTACACCAGTTGACTGTTGAAAGGCGGAAACAGAGGAGCCGAAGCTCAATCCCCCACAATGACAGCTAAACACAACTAGGTAAGTACTACCACGCCCAATATGACTAACAAGACCCCTAATTTGTTCTTTACTAAACTCTACAGTTTTCCCCCACCAAAACACACATTTCCACCCTAATATTGTCGTCTACAAGTGGAGGAAGTTCAAGTTCAAGTCTGTTTATTGAGACAAGAAAAAAAATACATCTCAAAGGGATAGAGTAAAAGGGTCTAGCATTGGGAATATTAAAGTGTTAATTTAACTTTCTCTTAACATAATTGTTGTTACAATAAAAGCTTCTTGTCCAATAATTTATGTTATATTTCATTTTCATATTACTTACGTTGAGTGTAAATACATTTTTGGGTTGGTAAATGAGAGTGCAGGTTACCAGTCCCCGTGGCGTAGTGGTAAGACACTAGCCTGGCATTTAGCGAGCGCTTTGTCCTGGGTTCGAATCCTGGCCGGGAAGGATTTACTGGGCGCGAATCCTTAACTGTAGCCTCTGGTCACCTAACAGTATAATGGGTACCTGGTTGTAAAGCGATTTGGCGGGTCGTATTCCAGGGGGGGGGGGGGAATTAAATGGCTGTACAAGCATGTAAGAAATGTATACATAAATAAATAAATAAAATAAAAGTGCTGTTGTGTGCTTGCCTAACAGTGTTGCTTGATAGGAATCGCATCCTTGTGAGAAATAATAACCTTAAATGGTATTCAAATATCAGTATAATAATTTTTTTCGTCAATTTATTAAGGTTAAAAATATCATAAATGCTACACACACACACACACACACACACACACACACACACACACACACACACACACACACACACACACACACACACACACACACACACATATGTGTGTGTGTATGTATATATATATATATATATATATATATATATATATATATATATATATATATATATATATGTGGCGAATACGATATCATTTGAAATCCTCAACACCTGCCTCACTCAGAAAGCTGTGCCGTACGACAGCATGTCCTTGAGCAGACGGGCAACAAAGACCGCACGAACCACACTGCCAGGCAACAGACTCAATAATCCAGTCGTAGTGGTAAGTAGACGAGGCAATTTCAACCGTGAAGCAACAAACCCTTCCAGTCCACCCTCTGTACACTAGGCAGTGACAACCAAGGTAAACCAACGGTAACAGTTACGTATTTAAGTTATCGTCGATTGATGCGTTGTAAACCGTTTCTTGCGCGGTGTTGAATGGGTTGATTGTATGTTGTTTTTGAGGTGCGCACTGGTTGGCGTGGCTGCTGTGTGGCGGGAGGGCGATGGAGTAGGGTAAATGGGGCTTAATTTCACCCTTAGCGACATTTGCTTATCTCAAACAGGAAATGAATGCCCTAAGTTATGCCAGCTTCCCGCAAAAAACCTCTCCGAGGTAGAACTTCAATGCAACTTTTAAGTGTACAGAACTTGCGCTTACATCCAGAGGCACTTGAAATAAGTTCGCGTGTTTCCAATCACTTGGATTTGACGGTAGAGCGACGGTCTCGCTTCGTGCAGGTCGGCGTTCAATCCCCCGACCGACCAAGAGGATGGGCACCATTTCTAGATAAAGCTAGTACATACTATGTCTAAAGCCACTGATACGCACTGGGTTTCGGGTAAGATATAGGAGGGTACACGTAGGAAGTACGAATACGTGTGTATTCACCTAGCTGTATTTACCTAGTTGTGCTTGTGGTGGTTGAGCTCTGGCTCTTTTGGCCCGCCTCTCAACTGTCAATCAATCAACTTCCCCCCCCCCCCCCCATCCCCCTCCACACACACACACGCAGGAGGCAGCCTGTAACAGCTGTCCAACTCCCAGGTGTGTGTGTGTGTGTGTGTGTGTGTGTGTGTGTGTGTGTGTGTGTGTGTGTGTGTGTGTGTGTGTGTGTGTGTGTGTGTGTGTGTGTGTGCGTGTGCGCGCGCTCTCGCTCGCTCGCTCGCCTTTGAATGACTTTAATTTCTGGAGTTACCTCAGTGAGCGTCGAGCGACCTCGATCTATTCAGCTTTACCATGTTTCTGAATGACCTTGACCTGCCATTTTGTTTATTTTCGCTGGTGAGTACAACAGCGGACAACCACTGACTCGACCTGTCAGCAGGCTGAGAGACCTTTCCCTCCCAGGGGTAAGCTATGGCAGGACAGAAAACCCACCAACTACGGGCTCACCATAGCCCGTGCTACTTGGAACTTTTTTGTTCCAGGTAGCAAATCTTAAACAACAACAACCATCATAGTTTTCCCCCCCTGGAACACGACCCGTCAATCGGTTAACAACCAGGGGCCAGATTCACGAAGTAGTTACGCAAGCACTTACGAACCTGTACTTCTTTTCTCAAGCTTTGGCAGCTTTTTTTTTAAATTATTAAATAGTTAATGAGCTCTGAAGCACCAGGAGGCTGTTTATAACACTAACATCAGTTGATTGGGAACGTTTCATGCTTGTAAACTGTTTAATAAATGTAAACAAAGCCGTCAAAGATTGAGGAAAGATGTACACGTTCGTAAGTACTTGCGTAACTGCTTCGTGAATTTGGCCCCCAAGCACGTAATTCTTGCTGGGTGAAGGATTGGCTCTCAGTAAATCTTCTCCCTGGCCGGGACTCGAATCCAGGTCGAGTTAAATTTTTTTCGGGGTGTCAACCGTCTCTTTGAGTTGATTCCGAACAACCTTCCTTACTCCTGGGCAAACGAGGTTGGTGTAACATTGAATCAATGTTGATAACGTTGATTCTACTTTGATTTAACGTTGATCGTAAGTTGATTGGACATTGATTCTTTATTTGACGTTGCTCCAGCGTGTTTCTAGTGGACACAATATCCAAGAGCGGCGTTGGTTCAACGTTGAATCAACGTTAATTCAGCGCCAATTCAGTATTAATGACGTTGAATTAGCGCTGTTCACTGGCTTTTACCCGCATATTTTTCGCAATAATTAGTTGCGTGAAGTGTATGTATAGCCAAGTACCTGTATATAGAGCTTTCATCCTAACTGTGATCCAACACCACACATACAAAGATCTCCATACTCAGCCATCTTGTCCAATACAAATGATAGTCTATTTCTATCAGTTTTCTAATTCTAATCTATCTATTTCAACAATAGGCAGTCCCCGTGGTGTAGTGGTAACACACTCGCCTGGCGTTTCGCGAGCACTTTGTCCTGGGTTCGTATCCAGGCCGGGGGAGGATTTAATGGGCGTCAATCCTTAACTGGAGCCTCTGTTTACGAAACAATATAATGGGTACCTGGTTGTTAAACGATTTGGCGGGTCGTATTCCAGGGGGGAAATTAGGATCAGAGACTTGCCCGAAACGCTATGCGTGCTAGTGGCTGTACAAGAATGTAAGAACTCTTGTATATATAAATAAAAAAGGAATAATAATTGAACTTCACATGCTGCAGGCACTGGATTTACACAAGGAACCCCTAGTTACGTTTTCTTCCATGTTATACCCTCCCCCCCTACCAACAGTCACTTACGTCATCAAAACACATTTGGTTCGTTCCCGCCAAACACACACCGAAACTACGACGTTGGTACAGCGTTCGAACAAGTTTTAACACCTCTTAACCAGTTATAACAACCAATATAGCAAGTTGTAACAACGTTCTAATACGTCATAAACACGTTAAGCCAAGATGTAACAACTTTATTATAAGTTGTAACAAGCGGAAAATAGAGACAGTTTGGGTTTGTGTTTCCAGGGTTCGTTTCTTGGGATTTTTTTATTATATAAACATTAACCTTGGAGAGTACGGGAGGTGTAGTCTTGTAACCGGCTTGGCGAGCCACGAGCGGTTCACACCACTTGGTATTTCTTTATCAGTCCCTGTGGGTCCTGTACCGAAGTGGGCTACGTTCTCGACTCACAATCAGGATGAACAACCCAGCGGGTTTTCTTCCTATTGGGGAGTGTTGTACATGCTGCTATGGCGGTGTGTCCACTCACAAGATGAGTGGCGCTGCCCAATAAACTCGCCCCTCGGGGCAAAATTTAAAAATCAGGATCACAATCGAGGAACCCGGCCGTGGGCCTCGCTAGTCCTACGTACAGGCTTCCTCTCCTCCGACAACAGGAATTATGTTGTTGTTTTAGATTTAGCTACTTAGAAGAAAAGTTCCAAAGTAGCACTGGCTATGGTGAGCCCGTAGGGGACTTACCTGGCACAGGAGCGGGGCTGTAACTGAACAACATGAATTAATTATATCTTGCCTTATATATGTGTGTGTTTCCAAGAACACTATTCCGAGGCCTGAGTCTCCCAGTACCCAAGTAAATGAAATGTTGATTTCCACGACTGTGGTAACTCACACACATCTTAGAGAGAGAGAATTTGAAGGTCGGGAAAGTTGAATTATATTGCAACAGCTACAACAAGGCGTGTATGCTCTGGGGTATATATGGAGCTATAGACCTAATCTTTCCATTACGGGCTATTCATGCCCGTGCCACCTTTTGGGTGACTTAATCTTCATCAATCAATCATCAATAATCTTTGCAGAGAGGTCATGACCTCTCCGCAGGGTGCAGTCGCACCTCTGCAGATCTCCAGTATCAGTTAATGATACTGGTAATGGCTCCAAAGGGCCACCACTTGACGGGCTATTCATGCCCGTGCCACCTTTTGGGTGACTTAATCTTCTTCAATCTATAATCTTTCCATAGACACTGTTAGGGAAGCATGGTTACTCATTTGCCTATCTTCATATTAATTATTAATACACAACGAGTATAGTGGGTGGTTTGTCGTCGACTCCCAGGTAAGACACAATTGGGCTCATTTGCTTTTACCTGATGCCTCTATTCACCTAGCAATAAATAGGAATCGGGGAGTTAGGCTGTTGTGGGATGCACTCTGGGGAAGTAGTTGGTCATGGGAGACCTGTCCTTAAAAACTGGAAACCATCAAGTTCAATTCAAGTTCAAGTAACTTTACTGAGAAAGGGAAGTACATCTCAGAAGTCCATTCTCACAAGATTCACCAAGGCTCTACGTATTCACTAACGAAACCAGTGCATCTTTCTTTAATCATGTCGATTTAATTTGCATTAATTAAACATTTTATGACCTCCGAGGCTCCCCTACGAGGTTATCTATAACAATAATAATCTTGGGTTGTGAAAGTTGTGGAACTCGCAAACTTTGTAATAAATACAGACTAAGCTACCATCATCATCATCATCATCATCATCGAGGAAAGATGAACAGGTTTCGTAAATGAACAGGCAAATGGTTGAGGTATCCTGGCCAGGGTGTTTACCGACCTTGAAGCGCATCACAATGTCGGACGAGCTGATAATAACACGGATTAGGCTCTGAAAGAGAGTGTAGCAGTTTGCGCTAGCACGCAGCCTGCTAGCTGAGGGCACGTTCCGCTTCTATTAGCGAGGGGGGTAAGCGTCCTTACAAGATGGTTTGCCGGATTGACAAAGAGATAAAAGTCTATATTTTTTAATATATGGTATTTGTTATTTTCTATTTTATATTTACGTGAATGGTAAAACACTGCTGTAATTTAAGATCCAGATAGATAAAATTATCAGGGCAAATGGAGGGGACCTTTGACAAGCCGTCGGCTGTCTGTCCTCGTCGAGGTCACTAGAGAGATAGTGACGCGCAGGTGAATTCAGGTTTATTGTTAACCCCCCCCCCCCACACACACACAAACACACACAATAGGTGAGTACACACATATGACTGTGCAGGATATGATGGATTATGTCACCCAGAAGTGCCAGGAAGCTGCAGATAAGTTTATCCCAGTCCAAAAGGAGAAAAACGAAAAACAACAGAAGAATTCATGGTTCAACCAGGAATGTAAGGTAGCGAAACAATTGAGTAAAAGAACATGGAGAAACTTCAGGAATAACAGAACACCAGAGAGCAGAGAGAGATACCAGAGGGCCAGGAATGAGTACCTCAGAGTGAGGAGAGAAGCAGAGAGACAGTTTGAAAATGACATGGCGAGTAAAGCTAAGACTCAACCAAAGCTGCTCCACAGCCACATCAGGAGGAAAACAGCAGTGAAGGAACAAGTGATGAAACTGAGGAGATCTGGGGGTTGATATCACACCGAACCTGTCCCCAAAGGCCCACATTAAAAGGATATCATCAGCGGCATATGCTAGGTTGGCCAACATAAGAACTGCCTTTTGAAACTTGTGTAAGGAATCGTTCAGAGCCCTGTATACTACTTATGTCAGACCAATCCTGGAATAAGCAGCTCCTGCCTGGAGTCCATATCTAGTTAAACACAAGACAAAGTTAGAGAAGATTCAGCGGTATGTCACCAGACTTGTCCCGGAACAACGGACAAGACAAGAACAGAAGAGCAAGGGGAGACATGATAACCACCTACAAAATTCTCAGGGGAATTGACAGGGTGGACAAAGACAAACTCTTCAGCACGGGTGGAACACGAACAAAGGGACACAGGTGGAAACTTAGTACCCAGATGAGCCACAGAGACATTAGAAAGAATTTTTTCAGTGTCAGAGTAGTTAGTAAATGGAATGCACTAGGAAGTGATGTGGTGGAGGCTGACTCCTTTTAAATGTAGATATGATAGAGCCCAGTAGACTCAGGAACCTGTACACTAGTTGATTGACGGTTGAGAGGCGGGACCAAAGAGCCAAAGCTCAATCCCCGCAAGCACAAATAGGTGAGTACACACACACACACACACACACACACACATGGGGCCTCGTAGCCTGGTGGATAGCGCACAGGACTCGTAATTCTGTGGCGCGGGTTCGATTCCCGCACGAGGCAGAAACAAATGGGCAAAGTGTCTTTCACCTTAAGTGCCCCTGTTACCTAGCAGTAAATAGTTACCTGGGAGTTAGTCAGCTGTAACGGGCTGCTTCCTGGGGTGTATGTGTGTGTGGTGTGGAAAAAAAAAAGTAGTTAGTAAACAGTTGATTGACAGTTGAGAGGCGGGCCGAAAGAGCAAAGCTCAACCCCCGCAAAACACAAGTAGTAAACACAAGTAGTAAACACACACACACACACAAAACGCCGAATGCATGACAAAACCCCAGATTGAATGGGAAACTAGTCAATAACTCTTCCCCCCCCCCCCCTGCTGACTCAGCAACAATTGGAGACCTTGAGAATAAAACCGATTGGCGGATAGTTTCGAATAATACATCGTATTTTGACGTCAAAATCCCCTCCCCCACCCCCCACGTCAAAATATGATGTAAATCATTGCGCATCGCGACATTGACGGACTCTAAAAAAAAATTCTATTCGCGACTTCCCGTTTTCTCTTCTGGATCCTCATTTACGTTCGGGCAATTGAATACACCAGTTTAGTAACGTCATGTGACCGCTCCAGAGGATGATGGGGGTGTATATGAGGACGCCGGCTGCTGACGCAAGCATTTGGGAAGCTCCGCTATTGTGTTTATCAAGTGGAAAATTGCCCTCGTCGCCCCTTCAACCAGGAGGTTAGAGGTCTGTACGTACGTGCGCTGTTCTGGTGTCAGTGCCGTGCATGTGTTGGAGCCTGCGACGTGCAGGCTCAAGAGTAATATAGGGCTACTCAAGAAATATTAGAAGGTAGTAGAGTGAAGCGGCAGCAGAAGGTAGCAGGATGCAGCAGCAGCAGAACGTAGCAGGTTACAGCAGCAGCTGCAGCAGAAGATAACAGGTTACAGCAGCAGAAGGTAGCAGGTTGCAACAGCAGCAGCAGAAGGCGGCGGCGGCAGCAGCAGCAGCAGCAGCAGTAGTAGTAGCAGCAGCAGTAGTAGTAGTATCACCATCACCACTGCCCAAGACATTTATCCCAGGCGGGAAACTTTCCCAATCCTTCATTCACTCCTTCATTAAGTCATAAAGCCTTCAATTTGTTTCTTCGCTAAAGCTCACCTCATTTGTTAATCTAAGGACTGAATAATGTTTTGAAGAGGATTGTATATTAATATGAATACCAAAGGGTTCCAATTATTATTATATATTCTCTGTTTTTTAGGCGTTTTAATGCCAGTCACCTGATGTAGATATCTTATCAGGTAGAAAGCGCTGGTTCATGAGTATAAATAGAATATGTGGGATATATATATATATATATATATATATATATATATATATATATATATATATATATATATATATATATATATATATATATATGTATATATATATATAAGGGGTGCAATTGCAGGGACCCATATCTTCGATAAAAGGAACACAGTATTCAGAAAAACTTACCATTTGTTTCTGAATACGTATGAGTGTTCACTTCTACCACCCCCTTTTTTATATGTTGTACACTTTATTATGCAAGGTTATACAATTACATATCTGATTGTTTACAAAAAGTGAACTGTAAGAGAAAATAAGGGGAAGTTTGTTTCCTAGAGACTGTAGATTTCTTCGAACTCCTCCGACGCCGGGCAGGAACTGAGGATGCAGCGAGCATTCCCCCTCTGGATCGCTACACTGAGGCGCTGGAAGAGAAAACTTGCCACTCTAGGGCTCTTGTAGTGTCAGTGAGCCTCGAACCAAAATCCTTAAGAAACCTTGCAATCTCTCCCCATGGACCTAGGGTCTCAGATCCTATTGGAAGGAAGTTGTTCAAGTGATCTATTTCCCTGTACTTGGTTGACGTGTCTCTTTCTCTGTGTGTCATCGCGACTCCTGCTTGGCCAACAGAGAGATCAATGTATGTGGTTGCCAGGGTGGATACGCAAGTATAGTCTCATGCCGACTGTCTACCACCCTACTATGGGTGCAGTGTGATTCCATCTGGTTGGCCGGCAAAGCTACCAGAGTTATGGTTCAGTAGATTGCAGGGCTCTCTCTCTGCTGGACACTGGGGAAAGGCAAGACTCTTCTTAATGATGTCATTGACTTCGTCGTGTCTAGAGTGCCAACCGCCTGATTTTCCACTCTGCAGGCCATGCAATCCATATTTGTTTGCATTTGCCTTGCTACAAATATACCTATGAACAGTATGGATAGGGGCAGCAAGGCGGAGAGTGACTGCAATACAGAGCTGATGCGGATCAAGACGTGTGCCTGTCGCAGACAGCGGGACTGCCAAAAGGAAGTCCCCTGCATGGGGAGCCTGCACAGCTGTGAGGCGTGCACGATCACTGGGGGTTGTTGCTGCCTCCAGCAAAGCTGTGGGTTCTCTGTCTACAATGGGGCTGTCCCAACTGGATTGTTTCTTGGCTTTCAACATGGTCTGAGTGCTGGGTCTGCCATGATACCCCATTTTGTGTCGCATTCCGTGTAGTGGGAGTCCTGTATCCCCGCTAAGTCTCACAGGTTGTCAGGTAGAATTTCCTTAACCAGGTCATCTGATGCTGAGGAGGAAGACAGGAAGGCTGGGACAGCAATTTGGGTGACAGTGCGGACACCCAAGCCGCCGAGCCTGACAGGAAGAGTGGCTTGTTTCCACTGGCATTCATTGAGGGAGAGGTTGACAACTTTTTCTAGCATGGTCTTCAGTAATAGGTCATACTCTTCAAGCTTTGGGCTGTCGTAGGATGGGGAGCACCTGAGAAAGTAGGTTAGCCTCGGAAGGGATAGGAATTTAGTGAGATGAAAAGCATCGTGAGCATCGATGTCACCCATCCTGTCTTCCATCCTTCTAAGGTCTGTGATTTTCTTATCAAGGATCTCCTCAATGACGTTAGACCCGAAGGTGGCTCCAAGGAGGGTGCTGTTCTCGGCCCTAATGACATGGGCTCCGGGCAAGCGGACCTTATTCTAGTTATGATGTTTGGGTTGGAGGAGACTGCTTCACACCTGGAAGGGTTCAGAAAGAGACCCATACTTGCTTCTTGCTCCTTTATTTTTTCTGATGTCTTCCAAGAGGTGGTCTAGGGGGGGCCAACTATAGTCCCAACAAAAACTAGATGTTGATCTCGGTGGACAAGCTTTCAGTTATTTCTTTTAAGACTAAGCAGAAAAGAAGTGGAGCTAGAGGGTCACCTTGCTGAACACCTTCACATGATCTGATTTCGTGTTCGCCAAAGAGGAATTTTGGTTCACCACTGTAGCAAGATAGTATGAACGGGTAGAGGGGGCTGGAAATGGCGATGTACGGCACAGAGCACTGCCTCTCTTCTGACCATGTTGAAGGGATTCTTAAAGTCCAGTTTGCGCAGTCGCTTCACAGCCTTCGGAGATCCCAAATTGTAGCTGAATTGGTTTCAGCAATTCAGCAATGCTTGCTGGCTGACAATCCTCGTGGCAGCCTTGG